>NW_025408235.1:383519-524932 GCF_905475395.1 Chrysoperla carnea | reverse complement strand
CCAAGGAAGTCAAAATGTATACACAGAGGTCCTTTATGACTGGACTAGGTATAAATAAGCTAAAAATGATCAAATTTGACATTTTTCGATAGAAAAAACATTTTTTTGAAAATTTTCAATTTTTCAAAATGAGTCATGACTATACAAATCATTGAAATTTTGAACTAAGTAAGTCAAAATGTATACCTACAGGTCCTTTATGACTGGACTAAGCATAAATGAGCCCAAAATGATCAAATTTGACATTTTTCGATAGAAAAAACATTTTTTGAAAATTTCCGATTTTACAACTAAAATGTCATGACTATACAAATCATTGAAATTTTGATCCAAGTAAGTCAAAATGTATACATAGAGGTCCTTTACGACTGGACTAAGTATATATAAGCCAAAAATGATCAAATTTGACTTTTTTCGATAGAAAAAACATTTTTTGAAAATTTTCGATTTTTCAACATGAGAGTCATGACTATACAAATCATTGAAATTTTGAACCAAGTAAGTCAAAATGTATACATAGAGGTCCATTATGACTGGACTAAGTATAAATAAGAGAAAAATGATCAAATTTGACAGTTTTCGATAGAAAAAACATTTTTTGAAAATTTCCGATTTTACAACTAGAATATCATGACTATACAAATCATTGAAATTTTTATCCAAGTAAGTCAAAATGTATACAGAGAGGTCTTTTGTGACTGGACTAAGTATAAATAAGCCAAAAATGATCAAATATGACATTTTTCGATAGAAAAAACATTTTTTGAAAATTTCCGATTTTACAACTAGAATGTCATGACTATACAAATCATTGAAATTTTGATCCAAGTAATTCAAAATGTATACATAGAGGTCCTAAATGACTGGACTAAGTATAAATAAGCCAAAAATGGTCAAATTTGACATTTTTCGATAGAAAAAACATTTTTTGAAAATTTCCGATTTTACAACTAGAATGTCATGACTATACAAATCATTGAAATTTTGATCCTAGTAAGTCAAAATGTATACATAGAGGTCCTATATGACTTGACTAAGTATAAATAAGCCAAAAATGATAAAATTTGACATTTTTCGATAGAAAAAACATTTTTTTAAAATTTTCGATTTTTCAACAAGAGAGTCATGACTATACAGATCATTGAAATTTTGATCCAAGTAAGTCAAAATGTATACATAGCGGGCCTTTATGACTGGACTAAGTATTAATAAGCCAAAAATGATCATATTTGACATTTTTCGATAGAAAAATCATTTTTTGAAAATTTTCGATTTTTCAACGTGAGAGTCATGACTATACAAATCATTAAAATTATGATCCAAGTAATTAAAAATGTAAACATAGAGGTCCTTTATGACTAGACTAAGTATAAATAACCCAAAAATGATCAAATTTGACATTTTTCGATAGAAAAAACAATTTTTGAAAATTTTCGATTTTTCAACATGAGATCATGACTATACAAATCATTGAAATTTAGATCCAAGTAAGTCAAAATGTATTCATAGAGGTCCTTTATGACTGGACTAAGTATAAATAAGCCAAAAATGATAAAATTTGACATTTTTCGATAGAAAAAACATTTTTTTTAAATTTTCGATTTTTCAACAAGAGAGTCATGACTATACAGATCATTGAAATTTTGATCCAAGTAAGTCAAAATGTATACATAGCGGGCCTTTATGACTGGACTAAGTATAAATAAGCCAAAAATGATCAAATTTGACACTTTTCGATAGAAAAATCATTTTTTGAAAATTTTCGATTTTTCAACGTGAGAGTCATGACTATACAAATCATTAAAATTTTGATCCAAGTAAGTCAAAATGTATACATAGAGGTCCTTTATGACTGGACTAAGTATAAATAACCCAAAAATGATCAAATTTGACATTTTTCGATAGAAAAAACAATTTTTGAAAATTTTCGATTTTTCAACATGAGATCATGACTATACAAATCATTGAAATTTAGATCCAAGTAAGTCAAAATGTATTCATAGAGGTCCTTTATGACTGGACTTAGTATAAATAAGAAAAAAATGATCAAATTTGACATTTTTCGATAGAAAAAACATTTTTTGAAAATTTTCGATTTTTCAACATGATAGTCATGACTATACAAATCATTGAAATTTTGATCCAAGAAAGTCAAAATGTATACATAGAGGTCCTTTATGACTGGACTAAGTATAAATAAGCCAAAAATGACCAAATTTGACATTTTTCGATAGAAAAAACATTTTTTGAAAATTTTCGATTTTTCAACATGAGAGTCATGACTATACAAATCAGTGAAATTTTGATTAAAGTAAGTCAAAATGTATACAAAGAGGTCGTTTATGACTGGACTAAGTATAAATAAGCCAAAAATGATCAAATTTGACATTTTTCCATAGAAAAAACATTTTTTGAAAATTTTCGATTTTTCAACATTATAGTCATGACTATACAAATCATTGAAATTTTGAACCAAGTAAGTCAAAATGTATACATAGAGGTCCTTTATGACTGGACTAAGTATAAATAAGCCAAAAATGATCAAATTTGACATTTTTCGATAGAAAAAACATTTTTTGAAAATTTCCGATTTTACAACTAGAATGTCCTTTATGACTGGACTAAGTATAATTAAGCCAAAAATGATCAAATTTGACATTTTTCGATAGAAAAATTATTTTTTGAAAATTTTCGATTTTTCAACGTGAGAGTCATGACTATACAAATCATTAAAATTTTGATCCAAGTAAGTCAAAATGTATACATAGAGGTCCTTTATGACTGGACTAAGTATAAATAACCCAAAAATGATCAAATTTGACATTTTTCGATAGAAAAAACAATTTTTGAAAATTTTCGATTTTTCAACATGAGATCATGACTATACAAATCATTGAAAATTAGATCCAAGTATGTCAAAATGTATACATAGAGGTCCTTTATGACTGGACTAAGTATAAATAAGCCAAAAATGATCAAATTTGACATTTTTCGATGGAAAAAACATTTTTTGAAAATTTCCGATTTTACAATTAGAATGTCATGACTACGCAAATCATTGAAATTTTGTACCAAGTAAGTCAAAATGTATACACAGAGGTCCTTTATGACTGGACTAGGTATAAATAAGCTAAAAATGATCAAATTTGACATTTTTCGATAGAAAAAACATTTTTTGAAAATTTTCATTTTTCAAAATGAGTCATGACTATACAAATCATTGAAATTTTGAACTAAGTAAGTCAAAATGTATACCTAGAGGTCCTTTATGACTGGACTAAGCATAAATAAGCCCAAAATGATCAAATTTGACATTTTTCGATAGAAAAAACATTTTTTGAAAATTTCCGATTTTACAACTAGAATGTCATGACTATACAAATCATTGAAATTTTGATCCAAGTAAGTCAAAATGTATACATAGAGGGCCCTCATGACTCAACTAAGTATAAATAAGCCAAAAATGATCAAATTTGACATTTTTCGATAGAAAAAACATTTTTTGAAAATTTTCGATTTTTCAACATTATAGTCATGACTATACAAATCATTGAAATTTTGAACCAAGTAAGTCAAAATGTATACATAGAGGTCCATTATGACTGGACTAAGTATTAATAAGAGAAAAATGATCAAATTTGACAGTTTTCGATAGAAAAAACATTTTTTGAAAATTTCCGATTTTACAACTAGAATATCATGACTATACAAATCATTGAAATTTTGATCCAAGTAATTCAAAATGTATACATAGAGGTCCTAAATGACTGGACTAAGTATAAATAAGCCAAAAATGGTCAAATTTGACATTTTTCGATAGAAAAATCATTTTTTGAAAATTTTCGATTTTTCAACGTGAGAGTCATGACTATACAAATCATTAAAATTTTGATCCAAGTAAGTCAAAATGTATACATAGAGGTCCTTTATGACTGGACTAAGTATAAATAACCCAAAAATGATCATATTTGACATTTTTCGATAAAAAAAACAATTTTTGAAAATTTTCGATTTTTCAACATGAGATCATGACTATACAAATCATTGAAATTTAGATCCAAGTAAGTCAAAATGTATTCATAGAGGTCCTTTATGACTGAACTAAGTATAAATAAGCCAAAAATGAACAAATTTGACATTTTTCGATAGAAAAAACATTTTTTGAAAATTTCCGATTTTACAACTAGAATGTCATGACTATACAAATCATTAAAATTTTGTACCAAGTAAGTCAAAATGTATACACAGAGGTCCTTTATGACTGGAATAGGTATAAATAAGCCAAAAATGATCAAATTTGACATTTTTCGATAGAAAAAACATTTTTTGAAAATTTTCGATTTTTCAAAATGAGTCATGACTATACCAATCATTGAAATTTTGAACCAAGTAAGTCAAAATGTATACATAGAGTTCCTTTATGACTGGACTAAGTATAAATAAGCCAAAAATGATCAAAGTTGACATTTTTCGATAGAAAAAACATTTTTTGAAAATTTTCGATTATTCAACATGGGAGTCATGACTATACAAATCATTGAAATTTTGATCCAAGTAAGTCAAAATGTATACACAGAGGTCATTTATGACTGGACTAAGTATAAATAAGCCAAAAATGATCAAATTTGACATTTTTCGATAGAAAAAACATTTTTTGAAAATTTTCGATTTTTCACCAACAGAGTCATGACTATACAAATTATTAAAATTTTGATCCAAGTATGTCAAAATGTATACATAGAGGTCCTTTATGACTGGACTAAGTATAAATAAGCCAAAAATGATCAAATTTGACATTTTTCGATAGAAAAAACATTTTTTGAAAATTTCCGATTTTACAATTAGAATGTCATGACTACACAAATCATTGAAATTTTGTTCCAAGGAAGTCAAAATGTATACACAGAGGTCCTTTATGACTGGACTAGGTATAAATAAGCTAAAAATGATCAAATTTGACATTTTTCGATAGAAAAAACATTTTTTGAAAATTTTCAATTTTTCAAAATGAGTCATGACTATACAAATCATTGAAATTTTGAACTAAGTAAGTCAAAATGTATACCTACAGGTCCTTTATGACTGGACTAAGCATAAATGAGCCCAAAATGATCAAATTTGACATTTTTCGATAGAAAAAACATTTTTTGAAAATTTCCGATTTTACAACTAAAATGTCATGACTATACAAATCATTGAAATTTTGATCCAAGTAAGTCAAAATGTATACATAGAGGTCCTTTACGACTGGACTAAGTATATATAAGCCAAAAATGATCAAATTTGACATTTTTCGATAGAAAAAACATTTTTTGAAAATTTTCGATTTTTCAACATGAGAGTCATGACTATACAAATCATTGAAATTTTGATCCAAGTAAGTCGAAATGTATACATAGAGGTCCTTTATGACTGGAATAAGTATAAATAAGCCAAAAATGATCAAATTTGACATTTTTCGATAGAAAAAACATTTTTTGAAAATTTCCGATTTTACAACTAGATTGTCATGACTGCACAAATCATTGGAATTTTGATCCATATAAGTCAAAATGTATACATAGAAATTCTTTATGACTGGACTAAGTATAAATAAGCCAAAAATGATCAAATTTGACATTTTTCGATAGAAAAAATATTTTTTGAAAATTTTTGATTTTTTAACATGAGAGTCATAACTGTATAAATCATTGAAAGTTTGATCCAAGGAAGTCAAAATGTATACATAGAGGTGCTTTATGACTGGCCTAAGTATAAAGAAGCCAAAAATGATCAAATTTGACATTTTTCGATAGAAAAAACATTTTTTGAAAATTTTCGATTTTTCAACATGAAAGTCATAACTATTCAAATCATTGAAATTTTGATCCAAGTAAGTCAAAATGTATACACAGAGGTCATTTATGACTGGACTAAGTATAAATAAGCCAAAAATGATCAAATTTGACATTTTTCGATAGAAAAAACATTTTTTGAAAATTTTCGATTTTTCACCAACAGAGTCATGACTATACAAATTATTAAAATTTTGATCCAAGTATGTCAAAATGTATACATAGAGGTCCTTTATGACTGGACTAAGTATAAATAAGCCAAAAATGATCAAATTTGACATTTTTCGATAGAAAAAACATTTTTTGAAAATTTCCGATTTTACAATTAGAATGTCATGACTACACAAATCATTGAAATTTTGTTCCAAGGAAGTCAAAATGTATACACAGAGGTCCTTTATGACTGGACTAGGTATAAATAAGCTAAAAATGATCAAATTTGACATTTTTCGATAGAAAAAACATTTTTTGAAAATTTTCAATTTTTCAAAATGAGTCATGACTATACAAATCATTGAAATTTTGAACTAAGTAAGTCAAAATGTATACCTACAGGTCCTTTATGACTGGACTAAGCATAAATGAGCCCAAAATGATCAAATTTGACATTTTTCGATAGAAAAAACATTTTTTGAAAATTTCCGATTTTACAACTAAAATGTCATGACTATACAAATCATTGAAATTTTGATCCAAGTAAGTCAAAATGTATACATAGAGGTCCTTTACGACTGGACTAAGTATATATAAGCCAAAAATGATCAAATTTGACTTTTTTCGATAGAAAAAACATTTTTTGAAAATTTTCGATTTTTCAACATGAGAGTCATGACTATACAAATCATTGAAATTTTGATCCAAGTAAGTCGAAATGTATACATAGAGGTCCTTTATGACTGGAATAAGTATAAATAAGCCAAAAATGATCAAATTTGACATTTTTCGATAGAAAAAACATTTTTTGAAAATTTCCGATTTTACAACTAGATTGTCATGACTGCACAAATCATTGGAATTTTGATCCATATAAGTCAAAATGTATACATAGAAATTCTTTATGACTGGACTAAGTATAAATAAGCCAAAAATGATCAAATTTGACATTTTTCGATAGAAAAAATATTTTTTGAAAATTTTTGATTTTTTAACATGAGAGTCATAACTGTATAAATCATTGAAAGTTTGATCCAAGGAAGTCAAAATGTATACATAGAGGTGCTTTATGACTGGCCTAAGTATAAAGAAGCCAAAAATGATCAAATTTGACATTTTTCGATAGAAAAAACATTTTTTGAAAATTTTCGATTTTTCAACATGAAAGTCATAACTATTCAAATCATTGAAATTTTGATCCAAGTAAGTCAAAATGTATACATAGAGGTCCTTTATGACTGGAATAAGTATAAATAAGCCAAAAATGATCAAATTTGACATTTTTCGATAGAAAAAACATTTTTTGAAAATTTCTGATTTTACAACTAGATTGTCATGACTGCACAAATCTTTGAAATTTTGATCCAAGTAAGTCAAATTGTATACATAGAGATTCTTTATGACTGGACTAAGTATAAATAAGCCAAAAATGATCAAATTTGACATTTTTCGATAGAAAAAATATTTTTTGAAAATTTTCGATTTTTCAACATGAGAGTCATAACTGTACAAATCATTGAAAGTTTGACCAAGTAAGTCAAAATGTAATCATAGAGGTCGTTTATGACTGGACTGAGTATAAATAAGCCAAAAATGATCAAATTTTACATTTTTCGATAGAAAAAGCATTTTTTGAAAATTTCCGATTTTTCAAAATGAGAGTTCTGACTATACAAATCATTGAAATTTTGATTTAAGTAAGTCAAAATGTATACATAGTGGTCCTTTATGACTAGCCTAAGTATAAATAAGCCAAAAATGATCAAATTTGATATTTTTCGATAGAAAAAACATTTTTTGAAAATTTTCGTTTTTTCAACATGAGAGTCACGACTATACAAATCATTGAAATTTCGATTTAAGTAAGTCAAAATGTATACATAGAGGTCGTTAATGACTGGACTAAGTATAAATAAGTCAAAAATGATCAAATTTGACATTTTTCGATAGAAAAAGCATTTTTTGAAAATTCCGATTTTTCAAAATGAGAGTTTTGACTATACAAATCATTGAAATTTTGATTTAAGTAAGTCAAAATGTATACATAGTGGTCCTTTATGACTAGCCTAAGTATAAATAAGCCAAAAATGATCAAATTTGACATTTTTCGATAGAAAAAACATTTTTTGAAAATTTTCGAATTTTCAACATGAGAGTCATGACTATACAAATCATTGAAATTTTGATTTAAGTAAGTCAAAATGTATACATAGAGGTCGTTTATGACTGGACTAAGTATAAATAAGCCAAAAATGATCAAATTTGACATTTTTCGATAGAAAAAACATTTTTTGAAAATTTCCGATGTTTCAAAATGAGAGTCATGACAATACAAATCATTGAAATTTTGATCCAAGTAAGTCAAAATGTAAACGTAGAGGTGGTTTATGACTGGACTAAGTATAAATAAGCCAAAAATGATCAAAATTGACATTATTCGATAGAACATGAGAGTCATGACTATACAAATCATTGAAATTTTGATCCAAGTAAGTCAAAATGTATACATAGAGGTGGTTTATGACTGGACTAAGTATAAATAAGCCAAAAATGATCAAATTTGACATTTTTCGATAGAAAAAACATTTTTTGAAAATTTTCGATTTTTCAACATGAGAGTCATGACTATACAAATCATTGAAATTTTGATCCAAGTAAGTCAAAATGTATACATTGAGGTCCTATATGACTAGCCTAAGTATAAATAAGCCAAAAATGATCAAATTTGACATTTTTTGATAGAAAAAACATTTTTTGAAAATTTTCGATTTTTCAACATGAGAGTCATGACTATACAAATCATTGAAATTTTGATTTAAGTAAGTCAAAATGTATACAAAGAGGTCCTTTATGACTGGACTTAGTATAAATAAGCCAAAAATGATCAAATTTGACATTTTTCGATAGAAAAAACATTTTTTGAATATTTCCGATTTTACAACTAGAATGTCATGACTATACAAATCATTGAAATTTTGATCCAAGTAAGTCAAAATGTTTACATAGAGGTCCTTTATGACTGGACTAAGTATAAATAAGCCAAAAATGATCAAATTTGACATTTTTCGATAGAAAAAACATTTTTTGAAAATTTCCGATTTTTCAACATGAGAGTCATGACAATACAAATCATTGAAATTTTGATCCAAGTAAGTCAAAATGTATACATAGAGGTGGTTTATGACTGGACTAAGTATAAATAAGCCAAAAATGATCAAATTTGACATTTTTCGATAGAAAAAACATTTTTTGAAAATTACCGATTTTACAACTAGATTGTCATGACTGCACAAATCATTGAAATTTTGATCCAAGTAAGTCAAAATGTATACATAGAGATTTTTTATGACTGGACTAAGTATAAATAAGCCAAAAATGATCAAATTTGACATTTTTCGATAGAAAAAATATTTTTTGAAAATTTTCGATTTTTCAAAATGAGAGTCATAACTGTACAAATCATTGAAATTTTGAAAAAACATTTTTTTAATATTTCCGATTTTACAACTAGAATGTCATGACTATACAAATCATTGAAATTTTGATCCAAGTAAGTCAAAATGTATACATAGAGGTCCTTTATGACTGGACTAAGTATAAATAAGCCAAAAATGATCAAATTTGACTTTTTTCGATAGAAAAAACATTTTTTGAAAATTTTCGATTTTTCAACATGAGAGTCATGACTATACAAATCATTGAAATTTTGATTTAAGTAAGTCAAAATGTATACATAGAGGTCGTTTATGACTGGACTAAGTATAAATAAGCCAAAAATGATCAAATTTGACATTTGTCGATAGAAAAAACATTTTTTGAAAATTACCGATGTTTCAAAATGAGAGTCATGACAATACAAATCATTGAAATTTTGATCCAAGTAAGTCAAAATGTATACGTAGTGGTGGTTTATGACTGGACTAAGTATAAATAAGCCAAAAATGATCAAATTTGACATTTTTTGATAGAAAAAACATTTTTTGAAAATTTTCGATTTTTCAACATGAGAGTCATGACTATACAAATCATTGGAATTTTGATCCAAGTAAGTCAAAATGTATACGTAGAGGTATTTTATGACTGGACTAAGTATAAATAAGCCAAAAATGATCAAATTTGACATTTTTCGATAGAAAAAACATTTTTTGAAAATTTCCGATGATTCAAAATGAGAGTCATGACAATACAAATCATTGAAATTTTGATCCAAGTAAGTCAAAATGTATACGTAGAGGTGGTTTATGACTGGACTAAGTATAAATAAGCCAAAAATGATCAAATTTGACATTATTCGATAGAAAAAACATTTTTTGAAAATTTTCGATTTTTCAACATGAGAGTCATGACTATACAAATCATTGAAATTTTGATCCAAGTAAGTCAAAATGTATACGTAGAGGTGGTTTATGACTGGACTAAGTATAAATAAGCCAAAAATGATCAAATTTGACATTTTTTGATAGAAAAAACATTTTTTGAAAATTTTCGATTTTTCAACATGAGAGTCATGACTATACAAATCATTGAAATTTTGATCCAAGTAAGTCAAAATGTATACATAGAGGTGGTTTATGACTGGACTAAGTATAAATAAGCCAAAAATGATCAAATTTGACATTTTTCGATAGAAAAAACATTTTTTGAAAATTTTCGATTTTTCAACTAGAATGTCATGACTATACAAATCATTGAAATTTTGATCCAAGTAAGTCAATATGTATACATAGAGGTCGTTTGTGACTGGACTAAGTATAAATAAGCCAAAAATGATCAAATTTGACATTTTTCGATAGGAAAAACATTTTTTGAAAATTTTCGATTTTTCAACATGAGAGTCATGACTATACAAATCATTGAAATTTTGACCCAAGTGTGTCAAAATGTATACATTGAGGTCCTATATGACTAGCCTAAGTATAAATAAGCCAAAAATGATCAAATTTGACATTTTTTGATAGAAAAAACATTTTTTGAAAATTTTCGATTTTTCAACATGAGAGTCATGACAATACAAATCATTGAAATTTTGATCCAAGTAAGTCAAAATGTATACGTAGAGGTCCTTTATGACTGGAATAAGTATAAATAAGCCAAAAATGATCAAATTTGACATTTTTCGATAGAAAAAACATTTTTTGAATATTTCCGATTTTACAACTAGAATGTCATGACTATACAAATCATTGAAATTTTGATCCAAGTAAGTCAAAATGTTTACATAGAGGTCCTTTATGACTGGACTAAGTATAAATAAGCCAAAAATGATCAAATTTGACATTTTTTGATAGAAAAAACATTTTTTGAAAATTTTCGATTTTTCAACATGAGAGTCATGACTATACAAATCATTGAAATTTTGATCCAAGTAAGTCAAAATGTATACATAGAGGTGGTTTATGACTGGACTAAGTATAAATAAGCCAAAAATGATCAAATTTGACATTTTTCGATAGAAAAAACATTTTTTGAAAATTTTCGATTTTTCAACTAGAATGTCATGACTATACAAATCATTGAAATTTTGATCCAAGTAAGTCAAAATGTTTACATAGAGGTCCTTTATGACTGGACTAAGTATAAATAAGCCAAAAATGATCAAATTTGACATTTTTCGATAGAAAAAACATTTTTTGAATATTTCCGATTTTACAACTAGAATGTCATGACTATACAAATCATTGAAATTTTGATCCAAGTAAGTCAAAATGTTTACATAGAGGTCCTTTATGACTGGACTAAGTATAAATAAGCCAAAAATGATCAAATTTGACATTTTTCGATAGAAAAAACATTTTTTGAAAATTTCCGATTTTTCAACATGAGAGTCATGACAATACAAATCATTGAAATTTTGATCCAAGTAAGTCAAAATGTATACATAGAGGTGGTTTATGACTGGACTAAGTATAAATAAGCCAAAAATGATCAAATTTGACATTTTTCGATAGAAAAAACATTTTTTGAAAATTTCCGATTTTACAACTAGATTGTCATGACTGCACAAATCATTGAAATTTTGATCCAAGTAAGTCAAAATGTATACATAGAGATTTTTTATGACTGGACTAAGTATAAATAAGCCAAAAATGATCAAATTTGACATTTTTCGATAGAAAAAATATTTTTTGAAAATTTTCGATTTTTCAAAATGAGAGTCATAACTGTACAAATCATTGAAATTTTGAAAAAACATTTTTTTAATATTTCCGATTTTATAACTAGAATGTCATGACTATACAAATCATTGAAATTTTGATCCAAGTAAGTCAAAATGTATACATAGAGGTCCTTTATGACTGGACTAAGTATAAATAAGCCAAAAATGATCAAATTTGACTTTTTTCGATAGAAAAAACATTTTTTGAATATTTCCGATTTTACAACTAGAATGTCATGACTATACAAATCATTGAAACTTTGATCCAAGTAAGTCAAAATGTTTACATAGAGGTCCTTTATGACTGGACTAAGAATAAATAAGCCAAAAATGATCAAATTTGACATTTTTCGATAGAAAAAACATTTTTTGAAAATTTCCGATTTTTCAACATGAGAGTCATGACAATACAAATCATTGAAATTTTGATCCAAGTAAGTCAAAATGTATACATAGAGGTGGTTTATGACTGGACTAAGTATAAATAAGCCAAAAATGATCAAATTTGACATTTTTCGATAGAAAAAACATTTTTTGAAAATTTCCGATTTTACAACTAGATTGTCATGACTGCACAAATCATTGAAATTTTGATCCAAGTAAGTCAAAATGTATACATAGAGATTTTTTATGACTGGACTAAGTATAAATAAGCCAAAAATGATCAAATTTGACATTTTTCGATAGAAAAAATATTTTTTGAAAATTTTCGATTTTTCAAAATGAGAGTCATAACTGTACAAATCATTGAAATTTTGAAAAAACATTTTTTTAATATTTCCGATTTTACAACTAGAATGTCATGACTATACAAATCATTGAAATTTTGATCCAAGTAAGTCAAAATGTATACATAGAGATTTTTTATGACTGGACTAAGTATAAATAAGCCAAAAATGATCAAATTTGACTTTTTTCGATAGAAAAAACATTTTTTGAAAATCTTCGATTTTTCAACATGAGAGTCATGACTATACGGTTCATTGAAATTTTGATTTAAGTAAGTCAAAATGTATACATAGAGGTCGTTTATGACTGGACTAAGTATAAATAAGCCAAAAATGATCAAATTTGACATTTGTCGATAGAAAAAACATTTTTTGAAAATTACCGATGTTTCAAAATGAGAGTCATGACAATACAAATCATTGAAATTTTGATCCAAGTAAGTCAAAATGTATACGTAGAGGTGGTTTATGACTGGACTAAGTATAAATAAGCCAAAAATGATCAAATTTGACATTTTTTGATAGAAAAAACATTTTTTGAAAATTTTCGATTTTTCAACATGAGAGTCATGACTATACAAATCATTGAAATTTTGATCCAAGTAAGTCAAAATGTATACGTAGAGGTATTTTATGACTGGACTAAGTATAAATAAGCCAAAAATGATCAAATTTGACATTTTTCGATAGAAAAAACATTTTTTGAAAATTTCCGATGATTCAAAATGAGAGTCATGACAATACAAATCATTGAAATTTTGATCCAAGTAAGTCAAAATGTATACGTAGAGGTGGTTTATGACTGGACTAAGTATAAATAAGTCAAAAATGATCAAATTTGACATTTTTCGATAGAAAAAACATTTTTTGAAAATTTTCGATTTTTCAACATGAGAGTCATGACTATACAAATCATTGAAATTTTGATCCAAGTAAGTCAAAATGTATACGTAGAGGTATTTTATGACTGGACTAAGTATAAATAAGCCAAAAATGATCAAATTTGACATTTTTCGATAGAAAAAACATTTTTTGAAAATTTTCGATTTTTCAACATGAGAGTCATGACTATACAAATCATTGAAATTTTGATCCAAGTAAGTCAAAATGTATACATAGAGGTGGTTTATGACTGGACTAAGTATAAATAAGCCAAAAATGATCAAATTTGACATTTTTCGATAGAAAAAACATTTTTTGAAAATTTTCGATTTTTCAACTGGAATGTCATGACTATACAAATCATTGAAATTTTGATCCAAGTAAGTCAATATGTATACATAGAGGTCGTTTGTGACTGGACTAAGTATAAATAAGCCAAAAATGATCAAATTTGACATTTTTCGATAGAAAAAACATTTTTTGAAAATTTTCGATTTTTCAACATGAGAGTCATTACTATACAAATCATTGAAATTTTGATCCAAGTGTGTCAAAATGTATACATTGAGGTCCTATATGACTAGCCTAAGTATAAATAAGCCAAAAATGATTAAATTTGACATTTTTTGATAGAAAAAACATTTTTTGAAAATTTTCGATTTTTCAACATGAGAGTCATGACAATACAAATCATTGAAATTTTGATCCAAGTAAGTCAAAATGTATACGTAGAGGTCCTTTATGACTGGAATAAGTATAAATAAGCCAAAAATGATCAAATTTGACATTTTTCGATAGAAAAAACATTTTTTGAAAATTTCCGATTTTACAACTAGATTGTCATGACTGCACAAATCATTGAAATTTTGATCCAAGTAAGTCAAAATGTATACATAAGGATTCTTTATGACTGGACTAAGTATAAATAAGCCAAAAATGATCAAATTTGACATTTTTCGATAGAAAAAATATTTTTTGAAAATTTTCGATTTTTCAACATGAGAGTCATGACTATACAAATCATTGAAATTTTGATCCAAGTAAGTCAAAATGTATACATTGAGGTCCTATATGACTAGCCTAAGTATAAATAAGCCAAAAATGATCAAATTTGACATTTTTTTATAGAAAAAACATTTTTTGAAAATTTTCGATTTTTCAACATGAGAGTCATGACAATACAAATCATTGAAATTTTGATCCAAGTAAGTCAAAATGTATACGTAGAGGTTCTTTATGACTAGCCTAAGTATAAATAAGCCAAAAATGATCAAATTTGACATTTTTTGATAGAAAAAACATTTTTTGAAAATTTTCGATTTTTCAACATGAGAGTCATGACAATACAAATCATTGAAATTTTGATCCAAGTAAGTCAAAATGTATACGTAGAGGTGGTTTATGACTGGACTAAGTATAAATAAGCCAAAAATGATCAAAATTGACATTATTCGATAGAACATGAGAGTCATGACTATACAAATCATTGAAATTTTGATCCAAGTAAGTCAAAATGTATACATAGAGGTGGTTTATGACTGGACTAAGTATAAATAAGCCAAAAATGATCAAATTTGACATTTTTCGATAGAAAAAACATTTTTTGAAAATTTTCGATTTTTCAACATGAGAGTCATGACTATACAAATCATTGAAATTTTGATCCAAGTAAGTCAAAATGTATACATTGAGGTCCTATATGACTAGCCTAAGTATAAATAAGCCAAAATTGATCAAATTTGACATTTTGTGATAGAAAAAACATTTTTTGAAAATTTTCGATTTTTCAACATGAGAGTCATGACTATACAAATCATTGAAATTTTGATTTAAGTAAGTCAAAATGTATACAAAGAGGTCCTTTATGACTGGACTAAGTATAAATAAGCCAAAAATGATCAAATTTGACATTTTTCGATAGAAAAAACATTTTTTGAATATTTCCGATTTTACAACTAGAATGTCATGACTATACAAATCATTGAAATTTTGATCCAAGTAAGTCAAAATGTTTACATAGAGGTCCTTTATGACTGGACTAAGTATAAATAAGCCAAAAATGATCAAATTTGACATTTTTCGATAGAAAAAACATTTTTTGAAAATTTCCGATTTTTCAACATGAGAGTCATGACAATACAAATCATTGAAATTTTGATCCAAGTAAGTCAAAATGTATACATAGAGGTGGTTTATGACTGGACTAAGTATAAGTAAGCCAAAAATGATCAAATTTGACATTTTTCGATAGAAAAAACATTTTTTGAAAATTACCGATTTTACAACTAGATTGTCATGACTGCACAAATCATTGAAATTTTGATCCAAGTAAGTCAAAATGTATACATAGAGATTTTTTATGACTGGACTAAGTATAAATAAGCCAAAAATGATCAAATTTGACATTTTTCGATAGAAAAAATATTTTTTGAAAATTTTCGATTTTTCAAAATGAGAGTCATAACTGTACAAATCATTGAAATTTTGAAAAAACATTTTTTTAATATTTCCGATTTTACAACTAGAATGTCATGACTATACAAATCATTGAAATTTTGATCCAAGTAAGTCAAAATGTTTACATAGAGGTCCTTTATGACTGGACTAAGTATAAATAAGCCAAAAATGATCAAATTTGACTTTTTTCGATAGAAAAAACATTTTTTGAAAATTTTCGATTTTTCAACATGAGAGTCATGACTATACAAATCATTGAAATTTTGATTTAAGTAAGTCAAAATGTATACATAGAGGTCGTTTATGACTGGACTAAGTATAAATAAGCCAAAAATGATCAAATTTGACATTTGTCGATAGAAAAAACATTTTTTGAAAATTACCGATGTTTCAAAATGAGAGTCATGACAATACAAATCATTGAAATTTTGATCCAAGTAAGTCAAAATGTATACGTAGAGGTGGTTTATGACTGGACTAAGTATAAATAAGCCAAAAATGATCAAATTTGACATTTTTCGATAGAAATAACATTTTTTGAAAATTTTCGATTTTTCAACATGAGAGTTTTGACTATACAAATCATTGAAATTTTGATCCAAGAAAGTCAAAATGTATTCGTTGAGGTATTTTATGACTGGACTAAGTATAAATAAGCCAAAAATGATCAAATTTGACATTTTTCGATAGAAAAAACATTTTTTGAAAATTTCCGATGATTCAAAATGAGAGTCATGACAATACAAATCATTGAAATTTTGATCCAAGTAAGTCAAAATGTATACGTAGAGGTGGTTTATGACTGGACTAAGTATAAATAAGCCAAAAATGATCAAATTTGACATTTTTCGATAGAAAAAACATTTTTTGAAAATTTTCGATTTTTCAACATGAGAGTCATGACTATACAAATCATTGAAATTTTGATCCAAGTAAGTCAAAATGTATACGTAGAGGTATTTTATGACTGGACTAAGTATAAATAAGCCAAAAATGATCAAATTTGACATTTTTCGATAGAAAAAACATTTTTTGAAAATTTTCGATTTTTCAACATGAGAGTCATGACTATACAAATCATTGAAATTTTGATCCAAGTAAGTCAAAATGTATACATAGAGGTGGTTTATGACTGGACTAAGTATAAATAAGCCAAAAATGATCAAATTTGACATTTTTCGATAGAAAAAACATTTTTTGAAAATTTTCGATTTTTCAACTAGAATGTCATGACTATACAAATCATTGAAATTTTGATCCAAGTAAGTCAATATGTATACATAGAGGTCGTTTGTGACTGGACTAAGTATAAATAAGCCAAAAATGATCAAATTTGACATTTTTCGATAGAAAAAACATTTTTTGAAAATTTTCGATTTTTCAACATGAGAGTCATGACTATACAAATCATTGAAATTTTGATCCAAGTGTGTCAAAATGTATACATTGAGGTCCTATATGACTAGCCTAAGTATAAATAAGCCAAAAATGATCAAATTTGACATTTTTTGATAGAAAAAACATTTTTTGCAAATTTTCGATTTTTCAACATGAGAGTCATGACAATACAAATCATTGAAATTTTGATCCAAGTAAGTCAAAATGTATACGTAGAGGTCCTTTTTGACTGGAATAAGTATAAATAAGCCAAAAATGATCAAATTTGACATTTTTCGATAGAAAAAACATTTTTTGAATATTTCCGATTTTACAACTAGAATGTCATGACTATACAAATCATTGAAATTTTGATCCAAGTAAGTCAAAATGTTTACATAGAGGTCCTTTATGACTGGACTAAGTATAAATAAGCCAAAAATGATCAAATTTGACATTTTTCGATAGAAAAAACATTTTTTGAATATTTCCGATTTTACAACTAGAATGTCATGACTATACAAATCATTGAAATTTTGATCCAAGTAAGTCAAAATGTTTACATAGAGGTCCTTTATGACTGGACTAAGTATAAATAAGCCAAAAATGATCAAATTTGACATTTTTCGATAGAAAAAACATTTTTTGAAAATTTCCGATATTTCAACATGAGAGTCATGACAATACAAATCATTGAAATTTTGATCCAAGTAAGTCAAAATGTATACATAGAGGTGGTTTATGACTGGACTAAGTATAAATAAGCCAAAAATGATCAAATTTGACATTTTTCGATAGAAAAAACATTTTTTGAAAATTTCCGATTTTACAACTAGATTGTCATGACTGCACAAATCATTGAAATTTTGATCCAAGTAAGTCAAAATGTATACATAGAGGTCCTTTATGACTGGACTAAGTATAAATAAGCCAAAAATGATCAAATTTGACTTTTTTCGATAGAAAAACATTTTTTGAAAATTTTCGATTTTTCAACATGAGAGTCATGACTATACTAATCATTGAAATTTTGATTTAAGTAAGTCAAAATGTATACATAGAGGTCGTTTATGACTGGACTAAGTATAAATAAGCCAAAAATGATCAAATTTGACATTTGTCGATAGAAAAAACATTTTTTGAAAATTACCGATGTTTCAAAATGAGAGTCATGACAATACAAATCATTGAAATTTTGATCCAAGTAAGTCAAAATGTATACGTAGAGGTGGTTTATGACTGGACTAAGTATAAATAAGCCAAAAATGATCAAATTTGACATTTTTTGATAGAAAAAACATTTTTTGAAAAATTTTCGATTTTTCAACATGAGAGTCATGACTATACAAATCATTGAAATTTTGATCCAAGTAAGTCAAAATGTATACGTAGAGGTATTTTATGACTGGACTAAGTATAAATAAGCCAAAAATGATCAAATTTGACATTTTTCGATAGAAAAAACATTTTTTGAAAATTTCCGATGATTCAAAATGAGAGTCATGACAATACAAATCATTGAAATTTTGATCCAAGTAAGTCAAAATGTATACGTAGAGGTGGTTTATGACTGGACTAAGTATAAATAAGCCAAAAATGATCAAATTTGACATTTTTCGATAGAAAAAACATTTTTTGAAAATTTTCGATTTTTCAACATGAGAGTCATGACTCTACAAATCATTGAAATTTTGATCCAAGTAAGTCAAAATGTATACGTAGAGGTATTTTATGACTGGACTAAGTATAAATAAGCCAAAAATGATCAAATTTGACATTTTTCGATAGAAAAAACATTTTTTGAAAATTTTCGATTTTTCAACATGAGAGTCATGACTATACAAATCATTGAAATTTTGATCCAAGTAAGTCAAAATGTATACATAGAGGTGATTTATGACTGGACTAAGTATAAATAAGCCAAAAATGATCAAATTTGACATTTTTCGATAAAAAAAACATTTTTTGAAAATTTTCGATTTTTCAACTAGAATGTCATGACTATACAAATCATTGAAATTTTGATCCAAGTAAGTCAATATGTATACATAGAGGTCGTTTGTGACTGGACTAAGTATAAATAAGAAAAAAAATGATCAAATTTGACATTTTTCGATAGAAAAAACATTTTTTGAAAATTTTCGATTTTTCAACATGAGAGTCATGACTATACAAATCATTGAAATTTTGATCCAAGTGTGTCAAAATGTATACATTGAGGTCCTATATGACTAGCCTAAGTATAAATAAGCCAAAAATGATTAAATTTGACATTTTTTGATAGAAAAAACATTTTTTGAAAATTTTCGATTTTTCAACATGAGAGTCATGACAATACAAATCATTGAAATTTTGATCCAAGTAAGTCAAAATGTATACGTAGAGGTCCTTTATGACTGGAATAAGTATAAATAAGCCAAAAATGATCAAATTTGACATTTTTCGATAGAAAAAAACATTTTTTGAAAATTTCCGATTTTACAACTAGATTGTCATGACTGCACAAATCATTGAAATTTTGATCCAAGTAAGTCAAAATGTATACATAGAGATTCTTTATGACTGGACTAAGTATAAATAAGCCAAAAATGATCAAATTTGACATTTTTCGATAGAAAAAATATTTTTTTGAAAATTTTCGATTTTTCAAAATGAGAGTCATAACTGTACAAATCATTGAAATTTTGAAAAAACATTTTTTGAATATTTCCGATTTTACAACTAGAATGTCATGACTATACAAATCATTGAAATTTTTATCCAAGTAAGTCAAAATGTATACATAGAGGTTCTTTATGACTGGACTAAGTATAAATAAGCCAAAAATGATCAAATTTGACTTTTTTCGATAGAAAAAACATTTTTTGAAAATTTTCGATTTTTCAACATGAGAGTCATGACTATACAAATCATTGAAATTTTGATCCAAGTAAGTCAAAATGTATACATTGAGGTCCTATATGACTAGCCTAAGTATAAATAAGCCAAAAATGATCTAATTTGACATTTTTTGATAGAAAAAAACATTTTTTGAAAATTTTCGATTTTTCAACATGAGAGTCATGACAATACAAATCATTGAAATTTTGATCCAAGTAAGTCAAAATGTATACGTAGAGGTCCTTTATGACTAGCCTAAGTATAAATAAGCCAAAAATGATCAAATTTGACATTTTTTGATAGAAAAAACATTTTTTGAAAATTTTCGATTTTTCAACATGAGAGTCATGACAATACAAATCATTGAAATTTTGATCCAAGTAAGTCAAAATGTATACGTAGAGGTCCTTTATGACTGGAATAAGTATAAAGAAGCCAAAAATGATCAAATTTGACATTTTTCGATAGAAAAAACATTTTTTGAAAATTTTCGATTTTTCAAAATGAGAGTCATAACTGTACAAATCATTGAAATTTTGAAAAAACATTTTCTGAATATTTCCGATTTTACAACTAGAATGTCATGACTATACAAATCATTGAAATTTTGATCCAAGTAAGTCAAAATGTATACATAGAGGTCCTTTATGACTGGACTAAGTATAAATAAGCCAAAAATGATAAAATTTGACTTTTTTCGATTGAAAAAACATTTTTTGAAAATTTTCGATTTTTCAACATGAGAGTCATGACTATACAAATCATTGAAATTTTGATCCAAGTAAGTCAAAATGTATACATTGAGGTCCTATATGACTAGCCTAAGTATAAATAAGCCAAAAATGATCAAATTTGACATTTTTCGATAGAAAAAATATTTTTTGAAAATTTTCGATTTTTCAAAATGAGAGTCATAACTGTACAAATCATTGAAATTTTGAAAAAACATTTTCTGAATATTTCCGATTTTACAACTAGAATGTCATGACTATACAAATCATTGAAATTTTGATCCAAGTAAGTCAAAATGTATACATAGAGGTCCTTTATGACTGGACTAAGTATAAATAAGCCAAAAATGATAAAATTTGACTTTTTTCGATTGAAAAAACATTTTTTGAAAATTTTCGATTTTTCAACATGAGAGTCATGACTATACAAATCATTGAAATTTTGATCCAAGTAAGTCAAAATGTATACATTGAGGTCCTATATGACTAGCCTAAGTATAAATAAGCCAAAAATGATCTAATTTGACATTTTTTGATAGAAAAAACATTTTTTGAAAATTTTCGATTTTTCAACATGAGAGTCATGACAATACAAATCATTGAAATTTTGATCCAAGTAAGTCAAAATGTATACGTAGAGGTCCTTTATGACTGGAATAAGTATAAATAAGCCAAAAATGATCAAATTTGACATTTTTCGATAGAAAAAAACATTTTTTGAAAATTTCCGATTTTACAACTAGATTGTCATGACTGCACAAATCATTGAAATTTTGATCCAAGTAAGTCAAAATGTATACATAGAGATTCTTTATGACTGGACTAAGTATAAATAAGCCAAAAATGATCAAATTTGACATTTTTCGATAGAAAAAATATTTTTTGAAAATTTTCGATTTTTCAAAATGAGAGTCATAACTTTACAAATCATTGAAATTTTGAAAAAACATTTTTTGAATATTTCCGATTTTACAACTAGAATGTCATGACTATACAAATCATTGAAATTTTGATTCAAGTAAGTAAATACGTATACATAGAGGTCGTTTATGACTGGACTAAGTATAAATAAGCCAAAAATGATCAAATTTGATATTTTTCGATAAAAAAAACATTTTTTTGAAAATTTCCGATTTTACAACTAGAATGTCATGACTATACAAATCATTGAAATTTTGATCCAAGTAAGTCAAAATGTATACATAGTGGTCCTTTATGACTAGCCTAAGTATAAATAAGCCAAAAATGATCAAATTTGATATTTTTCGATAGAAAAAACATTTTTTGAAAATTTTCGTTTTTTCAACATGAGAGTCACGACTATACAAATCATTGAAATTATGATTTAAGTAAGTCAAAATGTATACATAGAGGTCGTTTATGACTGGACTAAGTATAAATAAGCCAAAAATGATCAAATTTGACATTTTTTCGATAGAAAAAGCATTTTTTGAAAATTCCGATTTTTCAAAATGAGAGTTTTGACTATACAAATCATTGAAATTTTGATTTAAGTAAGTCAAAATGTATACATAGTGGTCATTTATGACTAGCGTAAGTATAAATAAGCCAAAAATGATCAAATTTGACATTTTTCGATAGAAAAAACATTTTTTGAAAATTTTCGATTTTTCAACATGAGAGTCATGACTATACAAATCATTGAAATTTTGATCCAAGTTAGTCAAAATGTATACATAGAGGTCCTTTATGACTGGACTAAGTATAAATAAGCCAAAAATGATAAAATTTGACTTTTTTCGATAGAAAAAACATTTTTTGAAAATTTTCGATTTTTCAACATGAGAGTCATGACTATACAAATCATTGAAATTTTGATCCAAGTAAGTCAAAATGTATACATTGAGGTCCTATATGACTAGCCTAAGTATAAATAAGCCAAAAATGATCTAATTTGACATTTTTTGATAGAAAAAACATTTTTTGAAAATTTTCGATTTTTCAACATGAGAGTCATGACAATACAAATCATTGAAATTTTGATCCAAGTAAGTCAAAATGTATACGTAGAGGTCCTTTATGACTGGAATAAGTATAAATAAGCCAAAAATGATCAAATTTGACATTTTTCGATAGAAAAAACATTTTTTGAAAATTTCCGATTTTACAACTAGATTGTCATGACTGCACAAATCATTGAAATTTTGATCCAAGTAAGTCAAAATGTATACATAGAGATTCTTTATGACTGGACTAAGTATAAATAAGCCAAAAATGATCAAATTTGACATTTTTCGATAGAAAAAATATTTTTTGAAAATTTTCGATTTTTCAAAATGAGAGTCATAACTTTACAAATCATTGAAATTTTGAAAAAACATTTTTTGAATATTTCCGATTTTACAACTAGAATGTCATGACTATACAAATCATTGAAATTTTGATTCAAGTAAGTAAATACGTATACATAGAGGTCGTTTATGACTGGACTAAGTATAAATAAGCCAAAAATGATCAAATTTGATATTTTTCGATAGAAAAAACATTTTTTGAAAATTTCCGATTTTACAACTAGAATGTCATGACTATACAAATCATTGAAATTTTGATCCAAGTAAGTCAAAATGTATACATAGTGGTCCTTTATGACTAGCCTAAGTATAAATAAGCCAAAAATGATCAAATTTGATATTTTTCGATAGAAAAAACATTTTTTGAAAATTTTCGTTTTTTCAACATGAGAGTCACGACTATACAAATCATTGAAATTATGATTTAAGTAAGTCAAAATGTATACATAGAGGTCGTTTATGACTGGACTAAGTATAAATAAGCCAAAAATGATCAAATTTGACATTTTTCGATAGAAAAAGCATTTTTTGAAAATTCCGATTTTTCAAAATGAGAGTTTTGACTATACAAATCATTGAAATTTTGATTTAAGTAAGTCAAAATGTATACATAGAGGTCGTTTATGACTGGACTAAGTATAAATAAGCCAAAAATGATCAAATTTGACATTTTTCGATAGAAAAAACATTTTTTGAAAATTTCCGATGTTTCAAAATGAGAGTCATGACAATACAAATCATTGAAATTTTGATCCAAGTAAGTCAAAATGTATACGTAAAGGTGATTTATGACTGGACTAAGTATAAATAAGCCAAAAATGATCAAATTTGACATTTTTCGATAGAAAAAACATTTTTTTAAAATTTTCGATTTTTCAACATGAGAGTCATGACTATACAAATCATTGAAATTTTGATCCAAGTAAGACAAAATGTATACATAGAGGTCGTTTATGACTGGAATAAGTATAAATAAGCCAAAAATGATCAAATTTGACATTTTTCGATAGAAAAAAACATTTTTTGAAAATTTCCGATTTTACAACTAGATTGTCATGACTGCACAAATCATTGAAATTTTGATCCAAGTAAGTCAAAATGTATACATAGAGATTCTTTATGACTGGACTAAGTATAAATAAGCCAAAAATGATCAAATTTGACATTTTTCGATAGAAAAAATATTTTTTGAAAATTTTCGATTTTTCAAAATGAGAGTCATAACTTTACAAATCATTGAAATTTTGAAAAAACATTTTTTGAATATTTCCGATTTTACAACTAGAATGTCATGACTATACAAATCATTGAAATTTTGATTCAAGTAAGTAAATACGTATACATAGAGGTCGTTTATGACTGGACTAAGTATAAATAAGCCAAAAATGATCAAATTTGATATTTTTCGATAGAAAAAAACATTTTTTGAAAATTTCCGATTTTACAACTAGAATGTCATGACTATACAAATCATTGAAATTTTGATCCAAGTAAGTCAAAATGTATACATAGTGGTCCTTTATGACTAGCCTAAGTATAAATAAGCCAAAAATGATCAAATTTGATATTTTTCGATAGAAAAAACATTTTTTGAAAATTTTCGTTTTTTCAACATGAGAGTCACGACTATACAAATCATTGAAATTATGATTTAAGTAAGTCAAAATGTATACATAGAGGTCGTTTATGACTGGACTAAGTATAAATAAGCCAAAAATGATCAAATTTGACATTTTTCGATAGAAAAAGCATTTTTTAAAATTCCGATTTTTCAAAATGAGAGTTTTGACTATACAAATCATTGAAATTTTGATTTAAGTAAGTCAAAATGTATACATAGAGGTCGTTTATGACTGGACTAAGTATAAATAAGCCAAAAATGATCAAATTTGACATTTTTCGATAGAAAAAACATTTTTTGAAAATTTCCGATGTTTCAAAATGAGAGTCATGACAATACAAATCATTGAAATTTTGATCCAAGTAAGTCAAAATGTATACGTAAAGGTGATTTATGACTGGACTAAGTATAAATAAGCCAAAAATGATCAAATTTGACATTTTTCGATAGAAAAAACATTTTTTTAAAATTTTCGATTTTTCAACATGAGAGTCATGACTATACAAATCATTGAAATTTTGATCCAAGTAAGACAAAATGTATACATAGAGGTCGTTTATGACTGGAATAAGTATAAATAAGCCAAAAATGATCAAATTTGACATTTTTCGATAGAAAAAACATTTTTTGAAAATTTCCGATTTTACAACTAGATTGTCATGACTGCACAAATCATTGAAATTTTGATCCAAGTAAGTCAAAATGTATACATAGAGATTCTTTATGACTGGACTAAGTATAAATAAGCCAAAAATGATCAAATTTGACATTTTTCGATAGAAAAAATATTTTTTGAAAATTTTCGATTTTTCAAAATGAGAGTCATAACTGTACAAATCATTGAAATTTTGAAAAAACATTTTTTGAATATTTCCGATTTTACAACTAGAATGTCATGACTATACAAATCATTGAAATTTTGATCCAAGTAAGTCAAAATGTATACATAGAGGTCCTTTAAGACTGGACTAAGTATAAATAAGCCAAAAATGATCAAATTTGACTTTTTTCGATAGAAAAAACATTTTTTGAAAATTTACGATTTTTCAACATGAGAGTCATGACTATACAAATCATTGAAATTTTGATCCAAGTAAGTCAAAATGTATACATAGAGGTCCTTTATGACTGGACTAAGTATAAATAAGCCAAAAATGATCAAATTTGACATTTTTCGATAGAAAATCATATTTTGAAAATTTCCGATTTTACAACTAGATTGTCATGACTGCACAAATCATTGGAATTTTGATCCAAATAAGTCAAAATGTATACATAGAGATTCTTTATGACTGGACTAAGTATAAATAAGCCAAAAATGATCAAATTTGACATTTTTCGATAGAAAAAATATTTTTTGAAAATTTTTGATTTTTTAACATGAGAGTCATAACTGTACAAATCATTGAAAGTTTGATCCAAGTAAGTCAAAATGTATACATAGAGGTGCTTTATGACTGGCCTAAGTATAAAGAAGCCAAAAATGATCAAATTTGACATTTTTCGATAGAAAAAACATTTTTTGAAAATTTTCGATTTTTCAACATGAGAGTCATGACTATTCAAATCATTGAAATTTTGATCCAAGTTAGTCAAAATGTATACAAAGAGGTCCTTTATGACTGAAATAAGTATAAATAAGCCAAAAATGATCAAATTTGACATTTTTCGATAGAAAAAACATTTTTTGAAAATTTCTGATTTTACAACTAGATTGTCATGACTGCACAAATCTTTGAAATTTTGATCCAAGTACGTCAAAATGTATACATAGAGATTCTTTATGACTGGACTAAGTATAAATAAGCCAAAAATGATCAAATTTGACATTTTTCGATAGAAAAAATATTTTTTGAAAATTTTCGATTTTTCAACATGAGAGTCATTACTGTACAAATCATTGAAAGTTTGATCCAAGTAAGTCAAAATGTAAACATAGAGGTCGTTTATGACTGGACTAAGTATAAATAAGCCAAAAATGATCAAATTTGACATTTTTCGATAGAAAAAGCATTTTTTGAAAATTTCCGATTTTTCAACATGAGAGTCATGACTATTCAAATCATTGAAATTTTGATCCAAGTAAGTCAAAATGTAAACATAGAGGTCGTTTATGACTGGACTAAGTATAAATAAGCCAAAAATGATCAAATTTGACATTTTTCGATAGAAAAAGCATTTTTTGAAAATTTCCGATATTTCAAAATGAGAGTTTTGACTATACAAATCATTGAAATTTTGATTTAAGTAAGTCAAATTGTATACGTTGAGGTGGTTTATGACTGGACTAAGTATAAATAAGCCAAAAATGATCAAATTTGACATTTTTCGATAGAAAAAAACATTTTTTTTAAATTTTCGATTTTTCAACATGAGAGTCATGACTATACAAATCATTGAAATTTTGATCCAAGTAAGACAAAATGTATACGTAGAGGTTCTTTATGACTGGAATAAGTATATATAAGCCAAAAATGATCAAATTTGACATTTTTCGATAGAAAAAACATTTTTTGAAAATTTCTGATTTTACAACTAGATTGTCATGACTGCACAAATCTTTGAAATTTTGATCCAAGTACGTCAAAATGTATACATAGAGATTCTTTATGACTGGACTAAGTATAAATAAGCCAAAAATGATCAAATTTGACATTTTTCGATAGAAAAAATATTTTTTGAAAATTTTCGATTTTTCAACATGAGAGGCACGACTATACAAATCATTGAAATTTTGATCCAAGTAAGTCAAAATGTAAACATAGAGGTCGTTTATGACTGGACTAAGTATAAATAAGCCAAAAATGATCAAATTTGACATTTTTCGATAGAAAAAGCATTTTTTGAAAATTTCCGATATTTCAAAATGAGAGTTTTGACTATACAAATCATTGAAATTTTGATTTAAGTAAGTCAAATTGTATACGTTGAGGTGGTTTATGACTGGACTAAGTATAAATAAGCCAAAAATGATCAAATTTGACATTTTTCGATAGAAAAAACATTTTTTTTAAATTTTCGATTTTTCAACATGAGAGTCATGACTATACAAATCATTGAAATTTTGATCCAAGTAAGACAAAATGTATACGTAGAGGTTCTTTATGACTGGAATAAGTATATATAAGCCAAAAATGATCAAATTTGACATTTTTCGATAGAAAAAACATTTTTTGAAAATTTCCGATTTTACAACTAGATTGTCATGACTGCACAAATCATTGAAATTTTGATCCAAGTAAGGCAAAATGTATACATAGAGATTCTTTATGACTGGACTAAGTATAAATAAGCCAAAAATGATCAAATTTGACATTTTTCGATAGAAAAAATATTTTTTGAAAATTTTCGATTTTTCAAAATGAGAGTCATAACTGTACAAATCATTGAAAGTTTGATCCAAGTAAGTCAAAATGTAAACATAGAGGTCGTTTATGACTGGACTAAGTATAAATAAGCCAAAAATGATCAAATTTGACATTTTTCGATAGAAAAAGCATTTTTTGAAAATTTCCGATTTTTCAAAATGAGAGTTTTGCTATACAAATCATTGAAATTTTGATTAAAGTAAGTCAAAATGTATACATAGTGGTCCTTTATGACTAGCCTAAGTATAAATAAGCCAAAAATGATCAAATTTGATATTTTACGATAGAAAAAACATTTTTTGAAAATTTTCGTTTTTTCAACATGAGAGTCACGACTATACAAATCATTGAAATTTTGATTTAAGTAAGTCAAAATGTATACATAGAGGTCGTTTATGACTGGACTAAGTATAAATAAGCCAAAAATGATCAAATTTGACATTTTTCGATAGAAATAACATTTTTTGAAAATTTTCGATTTTTCAACATGAGAGTTTTGACTATACAAATCATTGAAATTTTGATCCAAGAAAGTCAAAATGTATTCGTTGAGGTATTTTATGACTGGACTAAGTATAAATAAGCCAAAAATGATCAAATTTGACATTTTTCGATAGAAAAAACATTTTTTGAAAATTTCCGATTTTACAACTAGAATGTCATGACTATACAAATCATTGAAATTTTGATCCAAGTTAGTCAAAATGTATACATAGTGGTCCTTTATGACTAGCCTAAGTATAAATAAGCCAAAAATGATCAAATTTGACATTTTTCGATAGAAAAAACATTTTTTGAAAATTTTCGATTTTTCAACATGAGAGTCATGACTATACAAATCATTGAAATTTTGATTTAAGTAAGTCAAAATGTATACATAGAGGTCGTTTATGACTGGACTAAGTATAAATAAGCCAAAAATGATCAAATTTGACATTTTTCGATAGAAAAAACATTTTTTGAAAATTTCCGATGTTTCAAAATGAGAGTCATGACAATACAAATCATTGAAATTTTGATCCAAGTAAGTCAAAATGTATACGTAGAGGTCCTTTATGACTGGAATAAGTATAAATAAGCCAAAAATGATCAAATTTGACATTTTTCGATAGAAAAAACATTTTTTGAAAATTTCCGATTTTACAACTAGATTGTCATGACTGCACAAATCATTGAAATTTTGATCCAAGTAAGTCAAAATGTATACATAGAGATTCTTTATGACTGGACTAAGTATAAATAAGCCAAAAATGATCAAATTTGACATTTTTCGATAGAAAAAATATTTTTTGAAAATTTTCGATTTTTCAAAATGAGAGTCATAACTGTACAAATCATTGAAATTTTGAAAAAACATTTTTTGAATATTTCCGATTTTACAACTAGAATGTCATGACTATACAAATCATTGAAATTTTGATCCAAGTAAGTCAAAATGTATACATAGAGGTCCTTTAAGACTGGACTAAGTATAAATAAGCCAAAAATGATCAAATTTGACTTTTTTCGATAGAAAAAACATTTTTTGAAAATTTACGATTTTTCAACATGAGAGTCATGACTATACAAATCATTGAAATTTTGATCCAAGTAAGTCAAAATGTATACATAGAGGTCCTTTATGACTGGAATAAGTATAAATAAGCCAAAAATGATCAAATTTGACATTTTTCGATAGAAAATCATTTTTTGAAAATTTCCGATTTTACAACTAGATTGTCATGACTGCACAAATCATTGGAATTTTGATCCAAATAAGTCAAAATGTATACATAGAGATTCTTTATGACTGGACTAAGTATAAATAAGCCAAAAATGATCAAATTTGACATTTTTCGATAGAAAAAATATTTTTTGAAAATTTTCGATTTTTCAAAATGAAAGTCATAACTGTACAAATCATTGAAAGTTTAATCCAAGTAAGTCAAAATGTAAACATAGAGGTCGTTTATGACTGGACTAAGTATAAATAAGCCAAAAATGATCAAATTTGACATTTTTCGATAGAAAAAGCATTTTTCGAAAATTTCCGATTTTTCAAAATGAGAGTTTTGACTATACAAATCATTGAAATTTTGATTTAAGTAAGTCAAAATGTATACATAGTGGTCCTTTATGACTAGCCTAAGTATAAATAAGCCAAAAATTATCAAATTTGATATTTTACGATAGAAAAAACATTTTTTGAAAATTTTCGTTTTTTCAACATGAGAGTCACGACTATACAAATCATTGAAATTTTGATTTAAGTAAGTCAAAATGTATACATAGAGGTCGTTTATGACTGGACTAAGTATAAATAAGCCAAAAATGATCAAATTTGACATTTTTCGATAGAAATAACATTTTTTGAAAATTTTCGATTTTTCAACATGAGAGTTTTGACTATACAAATCATTGAAATTTTGATCCAAGAAAGTCAAAATGTATTCGTTGAGGTATTTTATGACTGGACTAAGTATAAATAAGCCAAAAATGATCAAATTTGACATTTTTCGATAGAAAAAACATTTTTTGAAAATTTCCGATTTTACAACTAGAATGTCATGACTATACAAATCATTGAAATTTTGATCCAAGTTAGTCAAAATGTATACATAGTGGTCCTTTATGACTAGCCTAAGCATAAATAAGCCAAAAATGATCAAATTTGACATTTTTCGATAGAAAAAACATTTTTTGAAAATTTTCGATTTTTCAACATGAGAGTCATGACTATACAAAACATTGAAATTTTGATTTAAGTAAGTCAAAATGTATACATAGAGGTCGTTTATGACTGGACTAAGTATAAATAAGCCAAAACTGATCAAATTTGACATTTTTCGATAGAAAAAACATTTTTTGAAAATTTCCGATGTTTCAAAATGAGAGTCATGACAATACAAATCATTGAAATTTTGATCCAAGTAAGTCAAAATGTATACGTAGAGGTGGTTTATGACTGGACTAAGTATAAATAAGCCAAAAATGATCAAATTTGACATTTTTCGATAGAAAAAACATTTTTTGAAAATTTCTGATTTTACAACTAGATTGTCATGACTGCACAAATCATTGAAATTTTGATCCAAGTAAGTCAAAATGTATACATAGAGATTCTTTATGACTGGACTAAGTATAAATAAGCCAAAAATGATCAAATTTGACATTTTTCGATAGAAAAAATATTTTTTGAAAATTTTCGATTTTTCAAAATGAGAGTTTTGACTATACAAATCATTGAAATTTAGATTTAAGTAAGTCAAAATGTATACGTAGAGGTGCTTTATGACTGGACTAAGTATAAATAAGCCAAAAATGATCAAATTTGACATTTTTCGATAGAAAAAACATTTTTTAAAAATTTTCGATTTTTCAACATGAGAGTCATGACTATACAAATCATTGAAATTTTGATCCAAGTAAGACAAAATGTATACGTAGAGGTTCTTTATGACTGGAATAAGTATAAATAAGCCAAAAATGATCAAATTTGACATTTTTCGATAGAAAAAACATTTTTTGAAAATTTCCGATTTTACAACTAGATTGTCATGACTGCACAAATCATTGAAATTTTGATCCAAGTAAGTCAAAATGTATACATAGAGATTCTTTATGACTGGACTAAGTATAAATAAGCCAAAAATGATCAAATTTGACATTTTTCGATAGAAAAAATATTTTTTGAAAATTTTCGATTTTTCAAAATGAGAGTCATAACTGTACAAATCATTGAAAGTTTGATCCATGTAAGTCAAAATGTAAACATAGAGGTCGTTTATGACTGGACTAAGTATAAATAAGCCAAAAATGATCAAATTTGATATTTTACGATAGAAAAAACATTTTTTGAAAATTTTCGTTTTTTCAACATGAGAGTCACGACTATACAAATCATTGAAATTTTGATTTAAGTAAGTCAAAATGTATACATAGAGGTCGTTTATGACTGGACTAAGTATAAATAAGCCAAAAATGATCAAATTTGACATTTTTCGATAGAAATAACATTTTTTGAAAATTTTCGATTTTTCAACATGAGAGTTTTGACTATACAAATCATTGAAATTTTGATCCAAGAAAGTCAAAATGTATTCGTTGAGGTATTTTATGACTGGACTAAGTATAAATAAGCCAAAAATGATCAAATTTGACATTTTTCGATAGAAAAAACATTTTTTGAAAATTTCCGATTTTACAACTAGAATGTCATGACTATACAAATCATTGAAATTTTGATCCAAGTTAGTCAAAATGTATACAAAGTGGTCCTTTATGACTATCCTAAGCATAAATAAGCCAAAAATGATCAAATTTGACATTTTTCGATAGAAAAAACATTTTTTGAAAATTTTCGATTTTTCAACATGAGAGTCATGACTATACAAAACATTGAAATTTTGATTTAAGTAAGTCAAAATGTATACATAGAGGTCGTTTATGACTGGACTAAGTATAAATAAGCCAAAAATGATCAAATTTGACATTTTTCGATAGAAAAAACATTTTTTGAAAATTTCCGATGTTTCAAAATGAGAATCATGACAATACAAATCATTGAAATTTTGATCCAAGTAAGTCAAAATGTATACGTAGAGGTGGTTTATGACTGGACTAAGTATAAATAAGCCAAAAATGATCAAATTTGACATTTTTCGATAGAGAAAACATTTTTTTAAAATTTTCGATTTTTCAACATGAGAGTCATGACTATACAAATCATTGAAATTTTGATCCAAGTAAGACAAAATGTATACGTAGAGGTCCTTTATGACTGGAATAAGTATAAATAAGCCAAAAATGATCAAATTTGACATTTTTCGATAGAAAAAACATTTTTTGAAAATTTCCGATTTTACAACTAGATTGTCATGACTGCACAAATCATTGAAATTTTGATCCAAGTAAGTCAAAATGTATACATAGAGATTCTTTATGACTGGACTAAGTATAAATAAGCCAAAAATGATCAAATTTGACATTTTTCGATAGAAAAAATATTTTTTGAAAATTTTCGATTTTTCAAAATGAGAGTCATAACTGTACAAATCATTGAAATTTTGAAAAAACATTTTTTGAATATTTCCGATTTTACAACTAGAATGTCATGACTATACAAATCATTGAAATTTGGATCCAAATAAGTCAAAATGTATACATAGAGGTCCTTTAAGACTGGACTAAGTATAAATAAGCCAAAAATGATCAAATTTGACTTTTTTCGATAGAAAAAACATTTTTTGAAAATTTACGATTTTTCAACATGAGAGTCATGACTATACAAATCATTGAAATTTTGATCCACGTAAGTCAAAATGTATACATAGAGGTCCTTTATGACTGGAATAAGTATAAATAAGCCAAAAATGATCAAATTTGACATTTTTCGATAGAAAATCATTTTTTGAAAATTTCCGATTTTACAACTAGATTGTCATGACTGCACAAATCATTGGAATTTTGATCCAAATAAGTCAAAATGTATACATAGTGGTCCTTTATGACTAGCCTAAGCATAAATATGCCAAAAATGATCAAATTTGACATTTTTCGATAGAAAAAACATTTTTTGAAAATTTTCGATTTTTCAACATGAGAGTCATGACTATACAAATCATTGAAATTTTGATCCAAGTTAGTCAAAATGTATACATAGAGGTCCTTTATGACTGGACTAAGTATAAATAAGCCAAAAATGATAAAATTTGACTTTTTTCGATAGAAAAAACATTTTTTGAAAATTTTCGATTTTTCAACATGAGAGTCATGACTATACAAATCATTGAAATTTTGATCCAAGTAAGTCAAAATGTATACATTGAGGTCCTATATGACTAGCCTAAGTATAAATAAGCCAAAAATGATCTAATTTGACATTTTTTGATAGAAAAAACATTTTTTGAAAATTTTCGATTTTTCAACATGAGAGTCATGACAATACAAATCATTGAAATTTTGATCCAAGTAAGTCAAAATGTATACGTAGAGGTCCTTTATGACTGGAATAAGTATAAATAAGCCAAAAATGATCAAATTTGACATTTTTCGATAGAAAAAACATTTTTTGAAAATTTCCGATTTTACAACTAGATTGTCATGACTGCACAAATCATTGAAATTTTGATCCAAGTAAGTCAAAATGTATACATAGAGATTCTTTATGACTGGACTAAGTATAAATAAGCCAAAAATGATCAAATTTGACATTTTTCGATAGAAAAAATATTTTTTGAAAATTTTCGATTTTTCAAAATGAGAGTCATAACTTTACAAATCATTGAAATTTTGAAAAAACATTTTTTGAATATTTCCGATTTTACAACTAGAATGTCATGACTATACAAATCATTGAAATTTTGATTCAAGTAAGTAAATACGTATACATAGAGGTCGTTTATGACTGGACTAAGTATAAATAAGCCAAAAATGATCAAATTTGATATTTTTCGATAGAAAAAACATTTTTTGAAAATTTCCGATTTTACAACTAGAATGTCATGACTATACAAATCATTGAAATTTTGATCCAAGTAAGTCAAAATGTATACATAGTGGTCCTTTATGACTAGCCTAAGTATAAATAAGCCAAAAATGATCAAATTTGATATTTTTCGATAGAAAAAACATTTTTTGAAAATTTTCGTTTTTTCAACATGAGAGTCACGACTATACAAATCATTGAAATTATGATTTAAGTAAGTCAAAATATATACATAGAGGTCGTTTATGACTGGACTAAGTATAAATAAGCCAAAAATGATCAAATTTGACATTTTTCGATAGAAAAAGCATTTTTTGAAAATTCCGATTTTTCAAAATGAGAGTTTTGACTATACAAATCATTGAAATTTTGATTTAAGTAAGTCAAAATGTATACATAGAGGTCGTTTATGACTGGACTAAGTATAAATAAGCCAAAAATGATCAAATTTGACATTTTTCGATAGAAAAAACATTTTTTGAAAATTTCCGATGTTTCAAAATGAGAGTCATGACAATACAAATCATTGAAATTTTGATCCAAGTAAGTCAAAATGTATACGTAAAGGTGATTTATGACTGGACTAAGTATAAATAAGCCAAAAATGATCAAATTTGACATTTTTCGATAGAAAAAACATTTTTTTAAAATTTTCGATTTTTCAACATGAGAGTCATGACTATACAAATCATTGAAATTTTGATCCAAGTAAGACAAAATGTATACATAGAGGTCGTTTATGACTGGAATAAGTATAAATAAGCCAAAAATGATCAAATTTGACATTTTTCGATAGAAAAAACATTTTTTGAAAATTTCCGACTTTACAACTAGATTGTCATGACTGCACAAATCATTGAAATTTTGATCCAAGTAAGTCAAAATGTATACATAGAGATTCTTTATGACTGGACTAAGTATAAATAAGCCAAAAATGATCAAATTTGACATTTTTCGATAGAAAAAATATTTTTTGAAAATTTTCGATTTTTCAAAATGAGAGTCATAACTTTACAAATCATTGAAATTTTGAAAAAACATTTTTTGAATATTTCCGATTTTACAACTAGAATGTCATGACTATACAAATCATTGAAATTTTGATTCAAGTAAGTAAATACGTATACATAGAGGTCGTTTATGACTGGACTAAGTATAAATAAGCCAAAAATGATCAAATTTGATATTTTTCGATAGAAAAAACATTTTTTGAAAATTTCCGATTTTACAACTAGAATGTCATGACTATACAAATCATTGAAATTTTGATCCAAGTAAGTCAAAATGTATACATAGTGGTCCTTTATGACTAGCCTAAGTATAAATAAGCCAAAAATGATCAAATTTGATATTTTTCGATAGAAAAAACATTTTTTGAAAATTTTCGTTTTTTCAACATGAGAGTCACGACTATACAAATCATTGAAATTTTGATTTAAGTAAGTCAAAATGTATACATAGAGGTCGTTTATGACTGGACTAAGTATAAATAAGCCAAAAATGATCAAATTTGACATTTTTCGATAGAAAAAGCATTTTTTAAAATTCCGATTTTTCAAAATGAGAGTTTTGACTATACAAATCATTGAAATTTTGATTTAAGTAAGTCAAAATGTATACATAGAGGTCGTTTATGACTGGACTAAGTATAAATAAGCCAAAAATGATCAAATTTGACATTTTTCGATAGAAAAAACATTTTTTGAAAATTTCCGATGTTTCAAAATGAGAGTCATGACAATACAAATCATTGAAATTTTGATCCAAGTAAGTCAAAATGTATACGTAAAGGTGATTTATGACTGGACTAAGTATAAATAAGCCAAAAATGATCAAATTTGACATTTTTCGATAGAAAAAACATTTTTTGAAAATTTTCGATTTTTCAACATGAGAGTCATGACTATACAAATCATTGAAATTTTGATCCAAGTAAGACAAAATGTATACATAGAGGTCGTTTATGACTGGACTAAGTATAAATAAGCCAAAAATGATCAAATTTGACATTTTTCGATAGAAAAAACATTTTTTGAAAATTTCCGATTTTACAACTAGATTGTCATGACTGCACAAATCATTGAAATTTTGATCCAAGTAAGTCAAAATGTATACATAGAGATTCTTTATGACTGGACTAAGTATAAATAAGCCAAAAATGATCAAATTTGACATTTTTCGATAGAAAAAATATTTTTTGAAAATTTTCGATTTTTCAAAATGAGAGTCATAACTGTACAAATCATTGAAATTTTGAAAAAACATTTTTTGAATATTTCCGATTTTACAACTAGAATGTCATGACTATACAAATCATTGAAATTTTGATCCAAGTAAGTCAAAATGTATACATAGAGGTCCTTTAAGACTGGACTAAGTATAAATAAGCCAAAAATGATCAAATTTGACTTTTTTCGATAGAAAAAACATTTTTTGAAAATTTACGATTTTTCAACATGAGAGTCATGACTATACAAATCATTGAAATTTTGATCCAAGTAAGTCAAAATGTATACATAGAGGTCCTTTATGACTGGAATAAGTATAAATAAGCCAAAAATGATCAAATTTGACATTTTTCGATAGAAAATCATATTTTGAAAATTTCCGATTTTACAACTAGATTGTCATGACTGCACAAATCATTGGAATTTTGATCCAAATAAGTCAAAATGTATACATAGAGATTCTTTATGACTGGACTAAGTATAAATAAGCCAAAAATGATCAAATTTGACATTTTTCGATAGAAAAAATATTTTTTGAAAATTTTTGATTTTTTAACATGAGAGTCATAACTGTACAAATCATTGAAAGTTTGATCCAAGTAAGTCAAAATGTATACATAGAGGTGCTTTATGACTGGCCTAAGTATAAAGAAGCCAAAAATGATCAAATTTGACATTTTTCGATAGAAAAAAACATTTTTTGAAAATTTTCGATTTTTCAACATGAGAGTCATGACTATTCAAATCATTGAAATTTTGATCCAAGTTAGTCAAAATGTATACAAAGAGGTCCTTTATGACTGAAATAAGTATAAATAAGCCAAAAATGATCAAATTTGACATTTTTCGATAGAAAAAACATTTTTTGAAAATTTCTGATTTTACAACTAGATTGTCATGACTGCACAAATCTTTGAAATTTTGATCCAAGTACGTCAAAATGTATACATAGAGATTCTTTATGACTGGACTAAGTATAAATAAGCCAAAAATGATCAAATTTGACATTTTTCGATAGAAAAAATATTTTTTGAAAATTTTCGATTTTTCAACATGAGAGTCATTACTGTACAAATCATTGAAAGTTTGATCCAAGTAAGTCAAAATGTAAACATAGAGGTCGTTTATGACTGGACTAAGTATAAATAAGCCAAAAATGATCAAATTTGACATTTTTCGATAGAAAAAGCATTTTTTGAAAATTTCCGATTTTTCAACATGAGAGTCATGACTATTCAAATCATTGAAATTTTGATCCAAGTGAGTCAAAATGTATACATAGAGGTCCTTTATGACTGGAATAAATATAAATAAGCCAAAAATGATCAAATTTGACATTTTTCGATAGAAAAAACATTTTTTGAAAATTTCTGATTTTACAACTAGATTGTCATGACTGCACAAATCTTTGAAATTTTGATCCAAGTAAGTCAAAATGTATACATAGAGATTCTTTATGACTGGACTAAGTATAAATAAGCCAAAAATGATCAAATTTGACATTTTTCGATAGAAAAAATATTTTTTGAAAATTTTCGATTTTTCAACATGAGAGGCACGACTATACAAATCATTGAAATTTTGATCCAAGTAAGTCAAAATGTAAACATAGAGGTCGTTTATGACTGGACTAAGTATAAATAAGCCAAAAATGATCAAATTTGACATTTTTCGATAGAAAAAGCATTTTTTGAAAATTTCCGATATTTCAAAATGAGAGTTTTGACTATACAAATCATTGAAATTTTGATTTAAGTAAGTCAAATTGTATACGTTGAGGTGGTTTATGACTGGACTAAGTATAAATAAGCCAAAAATGATCAAATTTGACATTTTTCGATAGAAAAAACATTTTTTTTAAATTTTCGATTTTTCAACATGAGAGTCATGACTATACAAATCATTGAAATTTTGATCCAAGTAAGACAAAATGTATACGTAGAGGTTCTTTATGACTGGAATAAGTATATATAAGCCAAAAATGATCAAATTTGACATTTTTCGATAGAAAAAACATTTTTTGAAAATTTCCGATTTTACAACTAGATTGTCATGACTGCACAAATCATTGAAATTTTGATCCAAGTAAGGCAAAATGTATACATAGAGATTCTTTATGACTGGACTAAGTATAAATAAGCCAAAAATGATCAAATTTGACATTTTTCGATAGAAAAAATATTTTTTGAAAATTTTCGATTTTTCAAAATGAGAGTCATAACTGTACAAATCATTGAAAGTTTGATCCAAGTAAGTCAAAATGTAAACATAGAGGTCGTTTATGACTGGACTAAGTATAAATAAGCCAAAAATGATCAAATTTGACATTTTTCGATAGAAAAAGCATTTTTTGAAAATTTCCGATTTTTCAAAATGAGAGTTTTGCTATACAAATCATTGAAATTTTGATTAAAGTAAGTCAAAATGTATACATAGTGGTCCTTTATGACTAGCCTAAGTATAAATAAGCCAAAAATGATCAAATTTGATATTTTACGATAGAAAAAAACATTTTTTGAAAATTTTCGTTTTTTCAACATGAGAGTCACGACTATACAAATCATTGAAATTTTGATTTAAGTAAGTCAAAATGTATACATAGAGGTCGTTTATGACTGGACTAAGTATAAATAAGCCAAAAATGATCAAATTTGACATTTTTCGATAGAAATAACATTTTTTGAAAATTTTCGATTTTTCAACATGAGAGTTTTGACTATACAAATCATTGAAATTTTGATCCAAGAAAGTCAAAATGTATTCGTTGAGGTATTTTATGACTGGACTAAGTATAAATAAGCCAAAAATGATCAAATTTGACATTTTTCGATAGAAAAAACATTTTTTGAAAATTTCCGATTTTACAACTAGAATGTCATGACTATACAAATCATTGAAATTTTGATCCAAGTTAGTCAAAATGTATACATAGTGGTCCTTTATGACTAGCCTAAGTATAAATAAGCCAAAAATGATCAAATTTGACATTTTTCGATAGAAAAAACATTTTTTGAAAATTTTCGATTTTTCAACATGAGAGTCATGACTATACAAATCATTGAAATTTTGATTTAAGTAAGTCAAAATGTATACATAGAGGTCGTTTATGACTGGACTAAGTATAAATAAGCCAAAAATGATCAAATTTGACATTTTTCGATAGAAAAAACATTTTTTGAAAATTTCCGATGTTTCAAAATGAGAGTCATGACAATACAAATCATTGAAATTTTGATCCAAGTAAGTCAAAATGTATACGTAGAGGTCCTTTATGACTGGAATAAGTATAAATAAGCCAAAAATGATCAAATTTGACATTTTTCGATAGAAAAAACATTTTTTGAAAATTTCCGATTTTACAACTAGATTGTCATGACTGCACAAATCATTGAAATTTTGATCCAAGTAAGTCAAAATGTATACATAGAGATTCTTTATGACTGGACTAAGTATAAATAAGCCAAAAATGATCAAATTTGACATTTTTCGATAGAAAAAATATTTTTTGAAAATTTTCGATTTTTCAAAATGAGAGTCATAACTGTACAAATCATTGAAATTTTGAAAAAACATTTTTTGAATATTTCCGATTTAACAACTAGAATGTCATGACTATACAAATCATTGAAATTTTGATCCAAGTAAGTCAAAATGTATACATAGAGGTCCTTTAAGACTGGACTAAGTATAAATAAGCCAAAAATGATCAAATTTGACTTTTTTCGATAGAAAAAACATTTTTTGAAAATTTACGATTTTTCAACATGAGAGTCATGACTATACAAATCATTGAAATTTTGATCCAAGTAAGTCAAAATGTATACATAGAGGTCCTTTATGACTGGAATAAGTATAAATAAGCCAAAAATGATCAAATTTGACATTTTTTGATAGAAAATCATTTTTTGAAAATTTCCGATTTTACAACTAGATTGTCATGACTGCACAAATCATTGGAATTTTGATCCAAATAAGTCAAAATGTATACATAGAGATTCTTTATGACTGGACTAAGTATAAATAAGCCAAAAATGATCAAATTTGACATTTTTCGATAGAAAAACTATTTTTTGAAAATTTTCGATTTTTCAAAATGAAAGTCATAACTGTACAAATCATTGAAAGTTTAATCCAAGTAAGTCAAAATGTAAACATAGAGGTCGTTTATGACTGGACTAAGTATAAATAAGCCAAAAATGATCAAATTTGACATTTTTCGATAGAAAAAGCATTTTTCGAAAATTTCCGATTTTTCAAAATGAGAGTTTTGACTATACAAATCATTGAAATTTTGATTTAAGTAAGTCAAAATGTATACATAGTGGTCCTTTATGACTAGCCTAAGTATAAATAAGCCAAAAATTATCAAATTTGATATTTTACGATAGAAAAAACATTTTTTGAAAATTTTCGTTTTTTCAACATGAGAGTCACGACTATACAAATCATTGAAATTTTGATTTAAGTAAGTCAAAATGTATACATAGAGGTCGTTTATGATTGGACTAAGTATAAATAAGCCAAAAATGATCAAATTTGACATTTTTCGATAGAAATAACATTTTTTGAAAATTTTCGATTTTTCAACATGAGAGTTTTGACTATACAAATCATTGAAATTTTGATCCAAGAAAGTCAAAATGTATTCGTTGAGGTATTTTATGACTGGACTAAGTATAAATAAGCCAAAAATGATCAAATTTGACATTTTTCGATAGAAAAAACATTTTTTGAAAATTTCCGATTTTACAACTAGAATGTCATGACTATACAAATCATTGAAATTTTGATCCAAGTTAGTCAAAATGTATACATAGTGGTCCTTTATGACTAGCCTAAGCATAAATAAGCCAAAAATGATCAAATTTGACATTTTTCGATAGAAAAAACATTTTTTGAAAATTTTCGATTTTTCAACATGAGAGTCATGACTATACAAATCATTGAAATTTTGATTTAAGTAAGTCAAAATGTATACATAGAGGTCGTTTATGACTGGACTAAGTATAAATAAGCCAAAACTGATCAAATTTGACATTTTTCGATAGAAAAAACATTTTTTGAAAATTTCCGATGTTTCAAAATGAGAGTCATGACAATACAAATCATTGAAATTTTGATCCAAGTAAGTCAAAATGTATACGTAGAGGTGGTTTATGACTGGACTAAGTATAAATAAGCCAAAAATGATCAAATTTGACATTTTTCGATAGAAAAAACATTTTTTGAAAATTTCTGATTTTACAACTAGATTGTCATGACTGCACAAATCATTGAAATTTTGATCCAAGTAAGTCAAAATGTATACATAGAGATTCTTTATGACTGGACTAAGTATAAATAAGCCAAAAATGATCAAATTTGACATTTTTCGATAGAAAAAATATTTTTTGAAAATTTTCGATTTTTCAAAATGAGAGTTTTGACTATACAAATCATTGAAATTTAGATTTAAGTAAGTCAAAATGTATACGTAGAGGTGCTTTATGACTGGACTAAGTATAAATAAGCCAAAAATGATCAAATTTGACATTTTTCGATAGAAAAAACATTTTTTAAAAATTTTCGATTTTTCAACATGAGAGTCATGACTATACAAATCATTGAAATTTTGATCCAAGTAAGACAAAATGTATACGTAGAGGTCCTTTATGACTGGAATAAGTATAAATAAGCCAAAAATGATCAAATTTGACATTTTTCGATAGAAAAAACATTTTTTGAAAATTTCCGATTTTACAACTAGATTGTCATGACTGCACAAATCATTGAAATTTTGATCCAAGTAAGTCAAAATGTATACATAGAGATTCTTTATGACTGGACTAAGTATAAATAAGCCAAAAATGATCAAATTTGACATTTTTCGATAGAAAAAATATTTTTTGAAAATTTTCGATTTTTCAAAATGAGAGTCATAACTGTACAAATCATTGAAAGTTTGATCCATGTAAGTCAAAATGTAAACATAGAGGTCGTTTATGACTGGACTAAGTATAAATAAGCCAAAAATGATCAAATTTGATATTTTACGATAGAAAAAACATTTTTTGAAAATTTTCGTTTTTTCAACATGAGAGTCACGACTATACAAATCATTGAAATTTTGATTTAAGTAAGTCAAAATGTATACATAGAGGTCGTTTATGACTGGACTAAGTATAAATAAGCCAAAAATGATCAAATTTGACATTTTTCGATAGAAATAACATTTTTTGAAAATTTTCGATTTTTCAACATGAGAGTTTTGACTATACAAATCATTGAAATTTTGATCCAAGAAAGTCAAAATGTATTCGTTGAGGTATTTTATGACTGGACTAAGTATAAATAAGCCAAAAATGATCAAATTTGACATTTTTCGATAGAAAAAACATTTTTTGAAAATTTCCGATTTTACAACTAGAATGTCATGACTATACAAATCATTGAAATTTTGATCCAAGTTAGTCAAAATGTATACAAAGTGGTCCTTTATGACTATCCTAAGCATAAATAAGCCAAAAATGATCAAATTTGACATTTTTCGATAGAAAAAACATTTTTTGAAAATTTTCGATTTTTCAACATGAGAGTCATGACTATACAAAACATTGAAATTTTGATTTAAGTAAGTCAAAATGTATACATAGAGGTCGTTTATGACTGGACTAAGTATAAATAAGCCAAAAATGATCAAATTTGACATTTTTCGATAGAAAAAACATTTTTTGAAAATTTCCGATGTTTCAAAATGAGAATCATGACAATACAAATCATTGAAATTTTGATCCAAGTAAGTCAAAATGTATACGTAGAGGTGGTTTATGACTGGACTAAGTATAAATAAGCCAAAAATGATCAAATTTGACATTTTTCGATAGAAAAAACATTTTTTTAAAATTTTCGATTTTTCAACATGAGAGTCATGACTATACAAATCATTGAAATTTTGATCCAAGTAAGACAAAATGTATACGTAGAGGTCCTTTATGACTGGAATAAGTATAAATAAGCCAAAAATGATCAAATTTGACATTTTTCGATAGAAAAAACATTTTTTGAAAATTTCCGATTTTACAACTAGATTGTCATGACTGCACAAATCATTGAAATTTTGATCCAAGTAAGTCAAAATGTATACATAGAGATTCTTTATGACTGGACTAAGTATAAATAAGCCAAAAATGATCAAATTTGACATTTTTCGATAGAAAAAATATTTTTTGAAAATTTTCGATTTTTCAAAATGAGAGTCATAACTGTACAAATCATTGAAATTTTGAAAAAACATTTTTTGAATATTTCCGATTTTACAACTAGAATGTCATGACTATACAAATCATTGAAATTTGGATCCAAATAAGTCAAAATGTATACATAGAGGTCCTTTAAGACTGGACTAAGTATAAATAAGCCAAAAATGATCAAATTTGACTTTTTTCGATAGAAAAAACATTTTTTGAAAATTTACGATTTTTCAACATGAGAGTCATGACTATACAAATCATTGAAATTTTGATCCACGTAAGTCAAAATGTATACATAGAGGTCCTTTATGACTGGAATAAGTATAAATAAGCCAAAAATGATCAAATTTGACATTTTTCGATAGAAAATCATTTTTTGAAAATTTCCGATTTTACAACTAGATTGTCATGACTGCACAAATCATTGGAATTTTGATCCAAATAAGTCAAAATGTATACATAGTGGTCCTTTATGACTAGCCTAAGCATAAATATGCCAAAAATGATCAAATTTGACATTTTTCGATAGAAAAAACATTTTTTGAAAATTTTCGATTTTTCAACATGAGAGTCATGACTACACAAAACATTGAAATTTTGATTTAAGTAAGTCAAAATGTATACATAGAGGTCGTTTATGACTGGACTAAGTATAAATAAGCCAAAAATGATCAAATTTGACATTTTTCGATAGAAAAAACATTTTTTGAAAATTTCCGATGTTTCAAAATGAGAGTCATGACAATACAAATCATTGAAATTTTGATCCAAGTAAGTCAAAATGTATACGTAGAGGTGGTTTATGACTGGACTAAGTATAAATAAGCCAAAAATGATCAAATTTGACATTTTTCGATAGAAAAAACATTTTTTGAAAATTTTCGATTTTTTAATATGAGAGTCATGACTATACAAATCATTGAAATTTTGATCCAAGTAAGTCAAAATGTATACGTAGAGGTATTTTATGACTGGACTAAGTATAAATAAGCCAAAAATGATCAAATTTGACATTTTTCGATAGAAAAAACATTTTTGGAAAATTTTCGATTTTTCAACATGAGAGTCATGACTATACAAATCATTGAAATTTTGATCCAAGTAAGTCAAAATGTATACATAGAGGTGGTTTATGACTGGACTAAGTATAAATAAGCCAAAAATGATCAAATTTGACATTTTTCGATAGAAAAAACATTTTTTGAAAATTTTCGATTTTGCAACTAGGATGTCATGACTATACAAATCATTGAAATTTTGATCCAAGTAAGTCAAAATGTATACAAAGAGGTCCTTTATGACTGGACTAAGTATAAATAAGCCAAAAATGATCAAATTTGACATTTTTCGATAGAAAAAACATTTTTTGAAAATTTCCGATTTTTCAACATGAGAGTCATGACTATACAAATCATTGAAATTTTGATCCAAGTAAGTCAAAATGTATACGTAGAGGTCCTTCATGACTGGAATAAGTATAAATAAGCCAAAAATGATCAAATTTGACATTTTTCGATAGAAAAAACATTTTTTGAAAATTTCCGATTTTACAACTAGATTGTCATGACTGCACAAATCATTGAAATTTTGATCCAAGTAAGTCAAAATGTATACATAGAGATTCTTTATGACTGGACTAAGTATAAATAAGCCAAAAATGATCAAATTTGACATTTTTCGATAGAAAAAATATTTTTTGAAAATTTTCGATTTTTCAAAATGAGAGTCATAACTGTACAAATCATTGAAAGTTTGATCCAAGTAAGTCAAAATGTATTTATAGAGGTCGTTTATGACTGGACTAAGTATAAATAAGCCAAAAATGATCAAATTTGACATTTTTCGATAGAAAAAACATTTTTTGAAAATTTTCGATTTTTCAACATGAGAGTCATGACAACACAAATCATTGAAATTTTGATCCAAGTAAGTTGAAATGTATACATAGAGGTGGTTTATGACTGGACTAAGTATAAATAAGCCAAAAATGATCAAATTTGACATTTTTCGATAGAAAAAACATTTTTTGAAAATTTTCGATTTTTCAACATGAGAGTCATGACTATACAAATCATTGAAATTTTGATCAAAGTAAGTCAAAATGTATACATAGAGGTCTTTTATGACTTTACTAAGTATAAATAAGCCAAAAATGATCAAATTTGACATTTTTCGATAGAAAAAACATTTTTTGAAAATTTTCGATTTTTCAACATGAGAGTCATGACTATACAAATCATTGAAATTTTGATCCAAGTAAGTCAAAATGTATACATAGAGGTCCTTTATGACTGGTTTAAGTATAAAGAAGCCAAAAATGATCAAATTTGACATTTTTCGATAGAAAAAACATTTTTTGAAAATTTTCGATTTTTCAACATGAGAGTCATGACTATTTAAATCATTGAAATTTTGATCCAAGTAAGTCAAAATGTATACATAGAGGTCCTTTAGGACTGGAATAAGTATAAATAAGCCAAAAATGATCAAATTTGACATTTTTCGATAGAAAAAACATTTTTTGAAAATTTCCGATTTTACATCTAGATTGTCATGAATGCACAAATCATTGAAATTTTGATCCAAGTAAGTCAAAATGTATACATAGAGGTCCTTTATGTCTGGACTAAGTATAAATAAGCCAAAAATGATCAAATTTGACTTTTTTCGATAGAAAAAACATTTTTTGAAAATTTTTGATTTTTCAACATGAGAGTCATGACTATACAAATCATTGAAACTTTGATCCAAGTAAGTCAAAATGTATACATAGAGGTCCTTTATGACTGGAATAAGTATAAATAAGCCAAAAATGATCAAATTTGACATTTTTCGATAGAAAAAACATTTTTTGAAAATTTCCGATTTTACAACTAGATTGTCATGACTGCACAAATCATTGAAATTTTGATCCAAATAAGTCAAAATGTATACATAGAGATTCTTTATGACTGGACTAAGTATAAATAAGCCAAAAATGATCAAATTTGACATTTTTCGATAGAAAAAATATTTTTTGAAAATTTTCGATTTTTCAAAATGAGAGTCATAACTGTACAAATCATTGAAAGTTTGATCCAAGTAAGTCAAAATGTATACATAGAGGTCCTTTATGACTGGAATAAGTATAAATAAGCCAAAAATGATCAAATTTGACATTTTTCGATAGAAAAAACATTTTTTGAAAATTTTCGATTTTTCAACATGAGAGTCATGACAACACAAATCATTGAAATTTTGATCCAAGTAAGTCAAAATGTATACATAGAGGTCCTTTATGTCTGGACTAAGTATAAATAAGCCAAAAATGATCAAATTTGACTTTTTTCGATAGAAAAAACATTTTTTGAAAATTTTCGATTTTTCAACATGAGAGTCATGACTAAACAAATCATTGAAATTTTGATCAAAGTAAGTCAAAATGTATACATAGAGGTCTTTTATGACTTTACTAAGTATAAATAAGCCAAAAATGATCAAATTTGACATTTTTCTATAGAAAAAACTTTTTTTGAAAATTTTCGATTTTTCAACATGAGAGTCATGACTATACAAATCATTGAAATTTTGATCCAAGTAAGTCAAAATGTATACATAGAGGTCCTTTATGACTGGAATAAGTATAAATAAGCCAAAAATGATCAAATTTGACATTTTTCGATAGAAAAAACATTTTTTGAAAATTTTCGATTTTTCAACATGAGAGTCATGACAACACAAATCATTGAAATTTTGATCCAAGTAAGTCAAAATGTATACATAGAGGTCCTTTATGACTGGACTAAGTATAAATAAGCCAAAAATGATCAAATTTGACATTTTTCGATAGAAAAAACATTTTTTGAATATTTCCGATTTTACAACTAGAATGTCATGACTATACAAATCATTGAAATTTTATCCAACTAAGTCAAAATGTATACATAGAGGTCGTTTATGACTGGACTAAGTATAAATAAGCCAAAAATGATCAAATTTGACATTTTTCGATAGAAAAAACATTTTTTGAAAATTTCCGATTTTTCAACATGAGAGTCATAACTGTACAAATCATTGAAAGTTTGATCCAAGTAAGTCAAAATGTATACATAGAGGTCCTTTATGACTGGCCTAAGTATAAAGAAGCCAAAAATGATCAAATTTGACATTTTTCGATAGAAAAAACATTTTTTGAAAATTTTCGATTTTTCAACATGAGAGTCATGACTATTTAAATCATTGAAATTTTGATCCAAGTAAGTCAAAATGTATACATAGAGGTCGTTTATGACTGGACTAAGTATAAATAAGCCAAAAATGATCAAATTTGACATTTTTCGATAGAAAAAACATTTTTTGAAAATTTCCGATTTTTCAACATGAGAGTCATAACTGTACAAATCATTGAAAGTTTGATCCATGTAAGTCAAAATGTATATATAGAGGTCCTTTATGACTGGCCTAAGCATAAAGAAGCCAAAAATGATCAAATTTGACATTTTTCGCTAGAAAAAACATTTTTTGAAAATTTTCGATTTTTCAACATGAGAGTCATGACTACTCAAATCATTGAAATTTTGATCCAAGTAAGTCAAAATGTATACAAAGAGGTCCTTTATGAATGGAATAAGAATAAATAAGCCAAAAATGATCAAATTTGACATTTTTAGATAGAAAAAACATTTTTTGAAAATTTCCGATTTTACAACTAGATTGTCATGACTACACAAATCATTGAAACTTTGATCCAAGTAAGTCAAGATGTATACATAGAGATTCTTTATGACTGGAGTAAGTATAAATAAGCCAAAAATGATCAAATTTGACATTTTTCGATAAAAAAACATTTTTTGAAAATTTTCGATTTTTCAACATGAGAGTCATGACTATACAAATCATTGAAATTTTGATCCATGTAAGTCCAAATGTATACATAGAGGTCGTTTATGACTGGACTAAGTATAAATAAGCCAAAAATGATCAAATTTGACATTTTTCGATAGAAAAAACATTTTTTGAAAATTTTCGATTTTTCAACATGAGAGTCATGACTATACAAATCATTGAAATTTTGATCCAAGTAAGTCAAAATGTATACATAGAGGTTCTTTATGACTGGACTAAGTATAAATAAGCCAAAAATGATCAAATTTGACATTTTTCGATAGAAAAAACATTTTTTGATAATTTTCGATTTTTCAACATGAGAGTCATGACAACACAAATCATTGAAATTTTGATCCAAGTAAGTCAAAATGTATACATAGAGGTGGTTTATGACTGGACTAAGTATAAATAAGCCAAAAATGATCAAATTTGACATTTTTCGATAGAAAAAACATTTTTTGAAAATTTTCGATTTTTCAACTAGAATGTCATGACTATACAAATCATTGAAATTTTGATCCAAGTAAGTCAAAATGTATACATAGAGGTGGTTTATGACTGGACTAAGTATAAATAAGCCAAAAATGATCAAATTTGACATTTTTCGATAGAAAAAACATTTTTTGAAAATTTTCGATTTTTCAACTAGAATGTCATGACTATACAAATCATTGAAATTTTGATCCAAGTAAGTCAAAATGTATACATAGAGGTCGTCTATGACTGGACTAAGTATAAGTAAGCCAAAAATGATCAAATTTGACATTTTTCGATAGAAAAAACATTTTTTGGAAATTTTCGATTTTTCAACATGAGAGTCATGACTATACAAATCATTGAAATTTTGATCCAAGTAAGTCAAAATGTATACATAGAGGTTCTTTATGACTGGACTAAGCATAAATAAGCCAAAAATGATCAAATTTGACATTTTTCGATAGAAAAAACATTTTTTGATAATTTTCGATTTTTCAACATGAGAGTCATGACAACACAAATCATTGAAATTTTGATCCAAGTCAGCCAAAATGTATACATAGAGGTCGTTTATGACTGTACTAAGTATAAATAAGCCAAAAATGATCAAATATGACATTTTTCGATAGAAAAAACATTTTTTAAAAATTTTCGATTTTTCAACATGAGAGTCATGACAAAACAAATCATTGAAATTTTGATCCAAGTAAGTCAAAATGTATACATAGAGGTCCTTTATGACTGGACTAAGTATAAATAAGCCAAAAATGATCAAATTTGACATTTTTTGATAGAAAAAAGATTTTTTGAAAATTTTCGATTTTTCAACATGAAAGTCATGATTATACAAATCATTGAAATTTTGATCCAAGTAAGTCAAAATGTATACATAGAGGTCCTTTATGACTGGACTAAGTATAAATAAGCCAAAAAAAGATCAAATTTGACATTTTTCGATAGAAAAACATTTTTTGAAAATTTTCGATTTTTCAACTAGAATGTCATGACTATACAAATCATTGAAATTTTGATCCAAGTAAGTCAAAATGTATACATAGAGGTCCTTTATGACTGGACTAAGTATAAATAAGCCAAAAATGATCAAATTTGACATTTTTCGATAGATAAAAGATTTTTTGAAAATTTTCGAATTTTCAACATGAGAGTCATGATTATACAAATCATTGAAATTTTGATCCAAGTAAGTCAAAATGTATACATAGAGGTCCTTTATGACTGGACTAAGTATAAATAAGCCAAAAAAGATCAAATTTGACATTTTTCGATACAAAAACATTTTTTGAAAATTTTCGATTTTTCAACTTGAATGTCATGACTATACAAATCATTGAAATTTTGATCCAAGTAAGTCAAAATGTATACATAGAGGTCGTTTACGACTGGACTAAGTATAAATAAGCAAAAAATGATCAAATTTGACAATTTTCGATAGAAAAAACATTTTTTGAAAATTTCCCATGTTACAACTAGAATGTCATGACTATACAAATCATTGAAATTTTGATCCAAGTAAGTCAAAATGTATACATAGAGGTCCTTTATGACTGGACTAAGTATAAATAAGCCAAAAAGGATAAAATTTGACATTTTTTGATAGAAAAAACATTTTTTGAAAATTTTCGATTTTTCAACATGAGAGTCATGACTATACAAATCATTGAAATTTTGATCCAAGTAAGTCAAAATGTATACATAGAGGTCCTTTATGACTGGACTAAGTATAAATAAGCCAAAAATGATCAAATTTGACATTTTTCGATAGAAAAAACATTTTTTGAAAATTTTCGATTTTTCAACTAGAATGTCATGACTATACAAATCATTGAAATTTTGATCCAAGTAAGTCAAAATGTATACATAGAGGTCGTTTATGACTGGACTAAGTATAAATAAGCAAAAAATGATCAAATTTGACATTTTTCGATAGAAAAAACAGTTTTTGAAAATTTCCGATTTTACAACTACATTGTCATGACTGCACAAATCATTGAAATTTTGATCCAAGTTAGTCAAAATGTATACGCAGAGGTCCTTTATGACTGGACTAAACATAAATAAGCCAAAAATGATCAAATATGATATTTTTCGATAGAGAAAACATTTTTTGAAAATTTCCAATTTTACAACTGGTATGTCATGACCATACAAATCATTGAAATTTTGTTCCAAGTAAGTCAAAATGTATACAAAGGGGTCCTTTATGACTGGACTAAGTATAAATAAGCCAAGAATGATCAAATTTGACATTTTTCGATAGAAAAAACATTTTTTGAAAATTTCCCATGTTACAACTAGAATGTCATGACTATACAAATCATTGAAATTTTGATCCAAGTAAGTCAAAATGTATACATAGAGGTCCTTTATGACTGGACTAAGTATAAATAAGGTAAAAATGATCAAATTTGACATTTTTCGATAGAAAAAACATTTTTTGAAAATTTTCGATTTCTCAACATGAGTGTCATGACTATACAAATCATTGAAATTTTGATCCAAGTAAGTCAAAATGTATACATAGAGGTCTTTTATGATTGGACTAAGCATAAATAAGCCAAAAATATCAAATTTGACATTTTTCGATAGAAAAAATTTTTTTGAAAATTTTCGATTTTTAAACATGAGAGTCATAACTGTACAAATCATTGAAAGTTTGATCCAAGTAAGTCAAAATGTATACAAAGAGGTCCTTTATGACTGGCCTAAGTATAAAGAAGCCAAAAATGATCAAATTTGACATTTTTCGATAGAAAAAACATTTTTTGAAAATTTCCGATTTTACAACTACATTGTCATGACTGCACAAATCATTGAAATTTTGATCCAAGTAAGTCAAGATGTATGTATAGAGATTCTTTATGACTGGACTAAGTATAAATAAGCCAAAAATGATCAAACTTGACATTTTTCGATAGAAAAAACATTTTTTGAAAATTTTCGATTTTTCAACATGAGAGTCATGACTATACAAATCATTGAAATTTTGATCCAAGTAAGTCAAAATGTATACATAGAGGTCGTTTATGACTGGAATAAGTATAAATAAGCCAAAAATGATCAAATTTGACATTTTTCGATAAAAATAACATTTTTTGATAATTTTCGATTTTTCAACATGAGAGTCATGACTATACAAATCATTGAAATTTTGATTTTAGTAAGTCAAAATGTATACATAGAGGTCCTTTATGACTGGACTAAGTATAAATAAGCCAAAAATGATCAAATTTGACATTTTTCGATAGAAAAAACATTTTTTGAAAATTTTCGATTTTTCAACATGAGAGTCATGACTATACAAATCATTGAAATTTTGATCCAAGTAAGTCAAAATGTATACATAGAGGTCCTTTATGACTGGTTTAAGTATAAAGAAGCCAGAAATGATCAAATTTGACATTTTTCGATAGAAAAAACATTTTTTGAAAATTTTCGATTTTTCAACATGAGAGTCATGACTATACAAAACATTGAAATTTTGATTAAGGTAAGTCAAAATGTATGCATAGAGGTCCTTTATGACTGGACTAAGTATAAATAAGCCAAAAATGATCAAATTTGACATTTTTCGATAGAAAAAAAATTTTTTGAATATTTCCGATTTTACAACTAGAATGTCATGACTATACAAATCATTGAAATTTTGATCCAAGTAGGTCACAATGTATACATAGAGTTCCTTTAAGACTGGACTAAGTATAAATAAGCCAAAAATGATCAAATTTGACATTTTTCGATAGAAAAAACATTTTTTGAAAATTTCCGATTTTTCAACATGAGAGTCATGACTATACAAATCATTGAAAGTTTGATCCAAGTAAGTCAAAATGTATACGTAGAGGTGGTTTATGACTGGACTAAGTATAAATAAGCCAAAAATGATCAAATTTGACATTTTTCGATAGAAAAAACATTTTTTGAAAATTTTCGATTTTTCAACATGAGAGTCATGACAACACAAATCATTGAAATTTTGATCCAAGTAAGTTGAAATGTATACATAGAGGTGGTTTATGACTGTACTAAGTATAAATAAGCCAAAAATGATCAAATTTGACATTTTTCGATAGAAAAAACATTTTTTGAAAATTTTCGATTTTTCAACATGAGAGTCATGACTAAACAAATCATTGAAATTTTGATCAAAGTAAGTCAAAATGTATACAAAGAGGTCTTTTATGACTTTACTAAGTATAAATAAGCCAAAAATGATCAAATTTGACATTTTTCTATAGAAAAAACATTTTTTGAAAATTTTCGATTTTTCAACATGAGAGTCATGACTATACAAATCATTGAAATTTTGATCCAAGTAAGTCAAAATGTATACATAGAGGTCCTTTATGACTAGCCTAAGTATAAATAAGCCAAAAATGATCAAATTCGACAATTTTCGATTGAAAAAAATTTTTTGAAAATTTTCGATTTTTCAACATGAGAGCCATGACTACACAAAACATTGAAATTTTGATTTAATTAAGTCAAAATGTATACATAGAGGTCCTTTATGACTGGACTAAGTATAAATAAGCCAAAAATGATCAAATTTGACATTTTTCGATAGAAAAAACCTTTTTTGAATATTTCCGATTTTACAACTAGAATGTCATGACTATACAAATCATTGAAATTTTATCCAACTAAGTCAAAATGTATACATAGAGGTCGTTTATGACTGGACTAAGTATAAATAAGCCAAAAATGATCAAATTTGACATTTTTCGATAGAAAAAACATTTTTTGAAAATTTCCGATTTTTCAACATGAGAGTCATAACTGTACAAATCATTGAAAGTTTGATCCAAGTAAGTCAAAATGTATACATAGAGGTCTTTTATGACTGGCCTAAGTATAAAGAAGCCAAAAATGATCAAATTTGACATTTTTCGATAGAAAAAACATTTTTTGAAAATTTTCGATTTTTCAACATGAGAGTCATGACTATTTAAATCATTGAAATTTTGATCCAAGTAAGTCAAAATGTATACATAGAGGTCGTTTATGACTGGACTAAGTATAAATAAGCCAAAAATGATCAAATTTGACATTTTTCGATAGAAAAAACATTTTTTGAAAATTTCCGATTTTTCAACATGAGAGTCATAACTGTACAAATCATTGAAAGTTTGATCCATGTAAGTCAAAATGTATATAAAGAGGTCCTTTATGACTGGCCTAAGCATAAAGAAGCCAAAAATGATCAAATTTGACATTTTTCGCTAGAAAATACATTTTTTGAAAATTTTCGATTTTTCAACATGAGAGTCATGACTATTCAAATCATTGAAATTTTGATCCAAGTAAGTCAAAATGTATACATAGAGGTTCTTTATGACTGGACTAAGTATAAATAAGCCAAAAATGATCAAATTTGACATTTTTCGATAGAAAAAACATTTTTTGAAAATTTCCGATTTTACAACTAGATTGTCATGACTGCACAAATCATTGAAACTTTGATCCAAGTAAGTCAAGATGTATACATAGAGATTCTTTATGACTGGAGTTAGTATAAATAAGCCAAAAATGATCAAATTTGACATTTTTCGATAAAAAAACATTTTTTGAAAATTTTCGATTTTTCAACAAGAGAGTCATGACTATACAAATCATTGAAATTTTGATCCAAGTAAGTCAAAATGTATACATAGAGGTCGTTTATGACTGGACTAAGTATAAATAAGCCAAAAATGATCAAATTTGACATTTTTCGATAGAAAAAACATTTTTTGAAAATAATCGATTTTTCAACTAGAATGTCATGACTATACAAATCATTGAAATTTTGATCCAAGTAAGTCAAGATGTATACATAGAGATTCTTTATGACTGGAGTAAGTATAAATAAGCCAAAAATGATCAAATTTGACATTTTTCGATAAAAAAACATTTTTTGAAAATTTTCGATTTTTCAACATGAGAGTCATGACTATACAAATCATTGAAATTTTGATCCAAGTAAGTCAAAATGTATACATAGAGGTTCTTTATGACTGGACTAAGTATAAATAAGCCAAAAATGATCAAATTTGACATTTTTCGATAGAAAAAACATTTTTTGATAATTTTCGATTTTTCAACTAGAATGTCATGACTATACAAATCATTGAAATTTTGATCCAAGTAAGTCAAAATGTATACATAAAGGTCGTTTATGACTGGACTAAGTATAAATAAGCCAAAAATGATCAAATTTGACATTTTTCGATAGAAAAAACATTTTTTGAAAATTTTCGATTTTTCAACATGAGAGTCATGACTATACAAATCATTGAAAGTTTGATCCAAGTAAGTCAAAATGTATATATAGAGGTCCTTTATGACTGGCCTAAGCATAAAGAAGCCAAAAATGATCAAATTTGACATTTTTCGCTAGAAAAAACATTTTTTGAAAATTTTCGATTTTTCTACATGAGAGTCATGACTACTCAAATCATTGAATTTTTGATCCAAGTAAGTCAAAATGTATACATAGAGGTCCTTTATGAATGGAATAAGAATAAATAAGCCAAAAATGATCAAATTTGACATTTTTCGATAGAAAAAACATTTTTTGAAAATTTCCGATTTTACAACTAGATTGTCATGACTACACAAATCATTGAAACTTTGATCCAAGTAAGTCAAGATGTATACATAGAGATTCTTTATGACTGGAGTAAGTATAAATAAGCCAAAAATGATCAAATTTGACATTTTTCGATAAAAAAACATTTTTTGAAAATTTTCGATTTTTCAACATGAGAGTCATGACTATACAAATCATTGAAATTTTGATCCAAGTAAGTCAAAATGTATACATAGAGGTCCTTTATGACTGGACTAAGTATAAATAAGCAAAAATGATCAAATTTGACATTTTTCGATAGAAAAAACATTTTTTGATAATTTTCGATTTTTCAACATGAGAGTCATGACAACACAAATCATTGAAATTTTGATCCAAGTAAGTCAAAATGTATACATAGAGGTGGTTTATGACTGGACTAAGTATAAATAAGCCAAAAATGATCAAATTTGACATTTTTCGATAGAAAAAACATTTTTTGAAAATTTTCGATTTTTCAAATAGAATGTCATGACTATACAAATCATTGAAATTTTGATCCAAGTAAGTCAAAATGTATACATAGAGGTCGTCTATGACTGGACTAAGTATAAGTAAGCCAAAAATGATCAAATTTAACATTTTTCGATAGAAAAAACATTTTTTGGAAATTTTCGATTTTTCAACATGAGAGTCATGACTATACAAATCATTGGAATTTTGATCCAAGTAAGTCAAAATGTATACATAGAGGTCCTTTATGACTAGCCTAAGTGTAAATAAGCCAAAAATGATCAAATTCGACATTTTTCGATAGAAAAAACATTTTTTGAAAATTTTCGATTTTACAACTAGATTGTCATGACTACACAAATCATTGAAATTTTGATCCAAGTAAGTCCAAATGTATACATAGAGGTCGTTTATGACTGGACCAAGTATAAATAAGCCAAAAATGATCAAATTTGACATTTTTCGATAGAAAAAACATTTTTTCAAAATTTTCGATTTTTCAACATGAGAGTCATGACTATACAAATCATTGAAATTTTGATCCAAGTAAGTCAAAATGTATACATAGAGGTTCTTAATGACTGGACTAAGTATAAATAAGCCAAAAATGATCAAATTTGACATTTTTCGATAGAAAAAACATTTTTTGATAATTTTCGATTTTTCAACATGAGAGTCATGACAACACAAATCATTGAAATTTTGATCCAAGTAAGTCAAAATGTATACATAGAGGTGGTTTATGACTGGACTAAGTATAAATAAGCCAAAAATGATCAAATTTGACATTTTTCGATAGAAAAAACATTTTTTGAAAATTTTCGATTTTTCAACTAGAATGTCATGACTATACAAATCATTGAAATTTTGATCCAAGTAAGTCAAAAATGTATACATAGAGGTCGTCTATGACTGGACTAAGTATAAGTAAGCCAAAAATGATCAAATTTAACATTTTTCGATAGAAAAAAACATTTTTTGGAAATTTTCGATTTTTCAACATGAGAGTCATGACTATACAAATCATTGGAATTTTGATCCAAGTAAGTCAAAATGTATACATAGAGGTCCTTTATGACTAGCCTAAGTGTAAATAAGCCAAAAATGATCAAATTCGACATTTTTCGATAGAAAAAAAATTTTTTTGAAAATTTTCGATTTTTCAACATGAGAGTCATGACTAGACAAAACATTGAAATTTTGATTTAGGTAAGTCAAAATGTATACAAAGAGGTCCTTTATGACTGGACTAAGTATAAATAAGCCAAAAATGATCAATATTGACATTTTTCGATAGAAAAAACATTATTTGAATATTTCCGATTTTACAACTAGAATGTCATGACTATACAAATCATTGAAATTTTGATCCAAGTAAGCCAAAATGTATACATAGAGGTCGTTTATGACTGTACTAAGTATAAATAAGCCAAAAATGATCAAATTTGACATTTTTCGATAGAAAAAACATTTTTTAAAAATTTTCGATTTTTCAACATGAGAGTCATGACAAAACAAATCATTGAAATTTTGATCCAAGTAAGTCAAAATGTATACATAGAGGTCCTTTATGACTGGACTAAGTATAAATAAGCCAAAAATGATCAAATTTGACATTTTTTGATAGAAAAAAGATTTTTTGAAAATTTTCGATTTTTCAACATGAGAGTCATGATTATACAAATCATTGAAATTTTGATCCAAGTAAGTCAAAATGTATACATAGAGGTTTTTTATGACTGGACTAAGTATAAATAAGCCAAAAAAGATCAAATTTGACATTTTTCGATAGAAAAACATTTTTTGAAAATTTTCGATTTTTCAACTAGATTGTCATGACTATACAAATCATTGAAATTTTGATCCAAGTAAGTCAAAATGTATACATAGAGGTCCTTTATGACTGGACTAAGTATAAATAAGCCAAAAATGATCAAATTTGACATTTTTCGATAGAAAAAAGATTTTTTGAAAATTTTCGAATTTTCAACATGAGAGTCATGATTATACAAATCATTGAAATTTTGATCCAAGTAAGTCAAAATGTATACAAAGAGGTCCTTTATGACTGGACTAAGTATAAATAAGCCAAAAAAGATCAAATTTGACATTTTTCGATACAAAAACATTTTTTGAAAATTTTCGATTTTTCAACTTGAATGTCATGACTATACAAATCATTGAAATTTTGATCCAAGTAAGTCAAAATGTATACATAGAGGTCGTTTACGACTGGACTAAGTATAAATAAGCAAAAAATGATCAAATTTGACAATTTTCGATAGAAAAAACATTTTTTGAAAATTTCCCATGTTACAACTAGAATGTCATGACTATACAAATCATTGAAATTTTGATCCAAGTAAGTCAAAATGTATACATAGAGGTCCTTTATGACTGGACTAAGTATAAATAAGCCAAAAAGGATAAAATTTGACATTTTTTGATAGAAAAAAGATTTTTTGAAAATTTTCGAATTTTCAACATGAGAGTCATGATTATACAAATCATTGAAATTTTGATCCAAGTAAGTCAAAATGTATACAAAGAGGTCCTTTATGACTGGACTAAGTATAAATAAGCCAAAAAAGATCAAATTTGACATTTTTCGATACAAAAACATTTTTTGAAAATTTTCGATTTTTCAACTTGAATGTCATGACTATACAAATCATTGAAATTTTGATCCAAGTAAGTCAAAATGTATACATAGAGGTCCTTTATGACTGGACTAAGTATAAATCAGCCAAAAATGATCAAATTTGACATTTTTCGATAGAAAAAAACATTTTTTGAAAATTTTCGATTTTTCAACTAGAATGTCATGACTATACAAATCATTGAAATTTTGATCCAAGTAAGTCAAAATGTATACATAGAGGTCGTTTATGACTGGACTAAGTATAAATAAGCAAAAAATGATCAAATTTGACATTTTTCGATAGAAAAAACAGTTTTTGAAAATTTCCGATGTTACAACTAGAATGTCATGACTATACAAATTATTGAAATTTTGATCCAAGTAAGTCAAAATGTATACATAGAGGTCCTTTATGACTGGACTAAGTATAAATAAGGTAAAAATGATCAAATTTGACATTTTTCGATAGAAAAAACATTTTTTGAAAATTTTCGATTTCTCAACATGAGTGTCATGACTATACAAATCATTGAAATTTTGATCCAAGTAAGTCAAAATGTATACATAGAGGTCTTTTATGATTGGACTAAGCATAAATAAGCCAAAAATATCAAATTTGACATTTTTCGATAGAAAAAATTTTTTTGAAAATTTTCGATTTTTCAACATGAGAGTCATAACTGTACAAATCATTGAAATTTTGATCCAAGTAAGTCAAAATGTATACAAAGAGGTCCTTTATGACTGGCCTAAGTATAAAGAAGAAAAAAATGATCAAATTTGACATTTATCGATAGAAAAAACATTTTTTGAAAATTTCCGATTTTACAACTAGACTGTCATGACTGCACAAATCATTGAAATTTTGATCCAAGTAAGTCAAGATGTATGTATAGAGATTCTTTATGACTGGACTAAGTATAAATAAGCCAAAAATGATCAAACTTGACATTTTTCGATAGAAAAAACATTTTTTGAAAATTTTCGATTTTTCAACTTGAATGTCATGACTATACAAATCATTGAAATTTTGATCCAAGTAAGTCAAAATGTATACATAGAGGTCCTTTATGACTGGACTAAGTATAAATCAGCCAAAAATGATCAAATTTGACATTTTTCGATAGAAAAAACATTTTTTGAAAATTTTCGATTTTTCAACTAGAATGTCATGACTATACAAATCATTGAAATTTTGATCCAAGTAAGTCAAAATGTATACATAGAGGTCGTTTATGACTGGACTAAGTATAAATAAGCAAAAAATGATCAAATTTGACATTTTTCGATAGAAAAAACAGTTTTTGAAAATTTCCGATGTTACAACTAGAATGTCATGACTATACAAATCATTGAAATTTTGATCCAAGTAAGTCAAAATGTATACATAGAGGTCCTTTATGACTGGACTAAGTATAAATAAGGTAAAAATGATCAAATTTGACATTTTTCGATAGAAAAAACATTTTTTGAAAATTTTCGATTTCTCAACATGAGTGTCATGACTATACAAATCATTGAAATTTTGATCTAAGTAAGTCAAAATGTATACATAGAGGTCTTTTATGATTGGACTAAGCATAAATAAGCCAAAAATATCAAATTTGACATTTTTCGATAGAAAAAATTTTTTTGAAAATTTTCGATTTTTCAACATGAGAGTCATAACTGTACAAATCATTGAAATTTTGATCCAAGTAAGTCAAAATGTATACAAAGAGGTCCTTTATGACTGGCCTAAGTATAAAGAAGAAAAAAATGATCAAATTTGACATTTATCGATAGAAAAAACATTTTTTGAAAATTTCCGATTTTACAACTAGACTGTCATGACTGCACAAATCATTGAAATTTTGATCCAAGTAAGTCAAGATGTATGTATAGAGGTCCTTTATGACTGGACTAAGTATAAATAAGCCAAAAATGATCAAATTTGACATTTTTCGATAGAAAAAACATTTTTTGAAAATTTTCAAAAAATGTTTTTTCTATCGAAAAATGTCAAATTTGATCATTTTTGGCTTATTTATACTTATTCCAGTCATAAACGACCTCTTTGTATACATTTTGACTTACTTGGATCAAAATTTCAATGATTTGTATAGTCATGACTCTCATGTTGAAAAATCGTTGAAATTTTGATCCAAGTAAGTCAAAATGTATACAAAGAGGTCGTTTATGACTGGACTAAGTATAAATAAGCCAAAAATGATCAAATTTGATATTTTTCGATAAAAATAACATTTTTTGATAATTTTCGATTTTTCAACATGAGAGTCATGACTATACAAATCATTGAAATTTTGATTTTAGTAAGTCAAAATGTATACATAGAGGTCCTTTATGACTGGACTAAGTATAAATAAGCCAAAAATGATGAAATTTGACATTTTTCGATAGAAAAAAAATTTTTTGAATATTTCCGATTTTACAACTAGAATGTCATGACTATACAAATCATTGAAATTTTGATCCAAGTAAGTCAAAATGTATACATAGAGGTCCTTTATGACTGGACTAAGTATAAATAAGCCAAAAATGATCAAATTTGACATTTTTCGATAGAAAAAACATTTTTTGAAAATTTTCGATTTTTCAACATGAGAGTCATGACTATACAAATCATTGAAATTTTGATCCAAGTAAGTCAAAATGTATACATAGAGGTCTTTTATGATTGGACTAAGCATAAATAAGCCAAAAATATCAAATTTGACATTTTTCGATAGAAAAAACATTTTTTGAAAATTTTCGATTTTTCAACTAGAATGTCATGACTATACAAATCATTGAAATTTTGATCCAAGTAAGTCAAAATGTATACAAAGAGGTCCTTTATGACTGGACTAAGTATAAATAAGCCAAAAATGATCAAATTCGACATTTTTCGATAGAAAAAACATTTCTTGTAAATTTTCGATTTTTCAACATGAGAGTCATGACTATACAAATCATTGAAATTTTGATCCAAGTAAGTCAAAAGGTATACATAGAAGTCGTTTATGACTGAACTAAGTATAAATAAGCCAAAAATGATCAAACTTGACATTTTTCGATAGAAAAAACATTTTTTGATAATTTTCGATTTTTCAACATGAGAGTCATGACTATACAAATCATTGAAATTTTGATTTAAGTAAGTCAAAATGTATACATAGAGGTCCTTTATGACTGGACTAAGTATAAATAAGCCAAAAATGATCAAATTTGACATTTTTCGATAGAAAAAAAATTTTTTGAATATTTCCGATTTTACAACTTGAATGTCATGACTATTAAAATCATTGAAATTTTGATCCAAGTAAGTCAAAATGTATACATAGAGGTCCTTTATGACTGGACTAAGTATAAATAAGCCAAAAATGATCAAATTTGACATTTTTCGATAGAAAAAACATTTTTTGAAAATTTTCGATTTTTCAACATGAGAGTCATGACTATACAAATCATTGAAATTTTGATCCAAGTAAGTCAAAATGTATACATAGAGGTCTTTTATGATTGGACTAAGCATAAATAAGCCAAAAATATCAAATTTGACATTTTTCGATAGAAAAAAATTTTTTGAAAATTTTCGATTTTTCAACATGAGAGTCATAACTGTACAAATCATTGAAAGTTTGATCCAAGTAAGTCAAAATGTATACAAAGAGGTCCTTTATGACTGGCCTAAGTATAAAGAAGCCAAAAATGATCAAACTTGACATTTTTCGATAGAAAAAACATTTTTTGAAAATTTCCGATTTTACAACTAGATTGTCATGACTGCACAAATCATTGAAATTTTGATCCAAGTAAGTCAAAATGTATACATAGAGGTCCTTTATGACTGGACTAAGTATAAATAAGCCAAAAATGATCAAATTTGACATTTTTCGATAGAAAAAACATTTTTTGAAAATTTCCGATTTTACAACTAGATTGTCATGACTGCACAAATCATTGAAATTTTGATCCAAGTAAGTCAAGATGTATGTATAGAGATTCTTTATGACTGGACTAAGTATAAATAAGCCAAAAATGATCAAACTTGACATTTTTCGATAGAAAAAACATTTTTTGATAATTTTCGATTTTTCAACATGAGAGTCATGACTATACAAATCATTGAAATTTTGATTTAAGTAAGTCAAAATCTATACATAGAGGTCCTTTATGACTGAACTAAGTATAAATAAGCCAAAAATGATCAAATTTGACATTTTTCGATAGAAAAAAAATTTTTTGAATATTTCCGATTTTACAACTAGAATGTCATGACTATTAAAATCATTGAAATTTTGATCCAAGTAAGTCATAATGTATACATAGAGTTCCTTTAAGACTCGACTAAGTATAAATAAGCCAAAAATGATCAAATTTGACATTTTTCGATAGAAAAAACATTTTTTGAAAATTTTCGATTTTTCAACATGAGAGTCATGGCTATACAAATCATTGAAAGTTTGATCCAAGTAAGTCAAAATGTATACGTAGAGGTGGTTTATGACTAAACTAAGTATAAATAAGCCAAAAATGATCAAATTTGACATTTTTCGATAGAAAAAACATTTTTTGAAATTTTTCGATTTTTCAACATGAGAGTCGTGAATATTTAAATCATTGAAATTTTGATCCATGTAAGTCAAAATGTATACATAGAGGTCCTTTATGACTGGAATAAGTATAAATAAGCCAAAAATGATCAAATTTGACATTTTTCGATAGAAAAAACATTTTTTGAAAATTTCTGATTTTACAACTAGATTGTCATGACTGCACAAATCATTGAAATTTTGATCCAAGTAAGTCAAAATGTATACATAGAGATTCTTTGTGACTGGACTAAGTATAAATAAGCCAAAAATGATCAAATTTGACATTTTTCGATAGAAAAAATATTTTTTGAAAATTTTCGATTTTTCAACATGAGAGTCATAACTGTACAAATCATTGAAAGTTTGATCCAAGTAAGTCAAAATGTATACAAAGAGGTCCTTTATGACTGGCCTAAGTATAAAGAAGCCAAAAATGATCAAATTTGACATTTTTCGATAGAAAAAACATTTTTTGAAAATTTCCGATTTTACAACTAGATTGTCATGACTGCACAAATCATTGAAATTTTGATCCAAGTAAGTCAAAATGTATACATAGAGGTCCTTTATGACTGGACTAAGTATAAATAAGCCAAAAATGATCAAATTTGACATTTTTCGATAGAAAAAAGATTTTTTGAAAATTTTCGATTTTTCAACATGAGAGTCATGATTATACAAATCATTAAAATTTTGATCCAAGTAAGTCAAAATGTATACATAGAGGTCCTTTATGACTGGACTAAGTATAAATAAGCCAAAAAAGATCAAATTTGATATTTTTCGATAGAAAAACATTTTTTGAAAATTTTCGATTTTTCAACTAGAATGTCATGACTATACAAATCATTGAAATTTTGATCCAAGTAAGTCAAAATGTATACAAAGAGGTCGTTTACGACTGGACTAAGTATAAATAAGCAAAAAATGATCAAATTTGACATTTATCGATAGAAAAAACATTTTTTGAAAATTTCCGATGTTACAACTAGAATGTCATGACTATACAAATCATTGAAATTTTGATCCAAGTAAGTCAAAATGTATACAGAGAGGTCCTTTATGACTGGACTAAGTATAAATAAGCCAAAAAGGATAAAATTTGACATTTTTCGACAGAAAAAACATTTTTTGAAAATTTTCGATTTTTCAACATGAGATTCATGACTATACAAATCATTGAAATTTTGATCCAACTAAGTCAAAATCTATACATAGAGGTCGTTTATGACTGGACTAAGTATAAATAAGCCAAAAATGATCAAATTTGACATTTTTCGATAGAAAAAACATTTTTTAAAAATTTCCGATTTTTCAACATGAGAGTCATGACAAAACAAATCATTGAAATTTTAATCCAAGTAAGTCAAAATGTATACATAGAGGTCCTTTATGACTGGACTAAGTTTGAATAAGCCAAAAATGATCAAATTTGACATTTTTCGATAGAAAAAAGATTTTTTTAAAATTTTCGATTTTTCAACATGAGAGTCATGATTATACAAATCATTGAAATTTTGATCCAAGTAAGTCAAAATGTATACATAGATATCTTTTATGACTGGACTAAGTATAAATAAGCCAAAAAAGATCAAATTTGACATTTTTCGATAGAAAAAACATTTTTTGAAAATTTTCGATTTTTCAACATGAGAGTCATGACTATACAAATCATTGAAAGTTTGATCCAAGTAAGTCTAAATGTATACGTAGAGGTGGTTTATGACTAAACTAAGTATAAATAAGCCAAAAATGATCAAATTGGACATTTTTCGATAGAAAAAACATTTTTTGAAAATTTTCGATTTTTCAACATGAGAGTCATGACTATTTAAATCATTGAAATTTTGATCCAAGTAAGTCAAAATGTATACAAAGAGGTCCTTTATGACTGGCCTAAGTATAAAGAAGCCAAAAATGATCAAATTTGACATTTTTCGATAGAAAAAACATTTTTTGAAAATTTCCGATTTTACAACTAGATTGTCATGACTGCACAAATCATTGAAATTTTGATCCAAGTAAGTCAAAATGTATACATAGAGGTCGTTTATGACTGGAATAAGTATAAATAAGCCAAAAATGATCAAATTTGACATTTTTCGATAGAAATAACATTTTTTGAAAATTTTCGATTTTTCAACATGAGAGTCATGACTATACAAATCATTGAAATTTTGATCCAAGTAAGTCAAAATGTATACGTATAGGTATTTTATGACTGGACTAAGTATAAATAAGCCAAAAATGATCAAATTTGACATTTTTCGATAGAAAAAACATTTTTTGAAAATTTCCGATTTTACAACTAGAATGTCATGACTATACAAATCATTGAAATTTTGACCCAAGTAAGTCAAAATGTATACATAGAGGTCGTTTTTGACTGGACTAAGTATAAATAAGCCAAAAATGATCAAATTTGACATTTTTCGATAGAAAAAACATTTTTTGAAAATTTTCGATTTTTCAACATGAGAGTCATGACAACACAAATCATTGAAATTTTGATCCAAGTAAGTCAAAATGTATACATAGAGGTGGTTTATGACTGGACTAAGTATAAATAAGCCAAAAATGATCCAATTTGACATTTTTCGATAGAAAAAACATTTTTTGAAAGTTTTCGACTTTTCAACATGAGAGTCATGACTGTACAAATCATTGAAATTTTGATCCAAGTAAGTCAAAATGTATACATAGAGGTCCTTTATGACTAGTCTAAGTGTAAATAAGATAAAAATGATCAAATTTGACATTTTTCGATAGAAAAAACATTTTTTGAAAATTTTCGATTTTTCAACATGAGAGTCATGACTATACAAAACATTGAAATTTTGATTTAAGTAAGTCAAAATGTATACATAGAGGTCCTTTATGACTGGACTAAGTATAAATAAGCCAAAAATGATCAAATTTGACATTTTTCGATAGAAAAAACATTTTTTGAATATTTCCGATTTTACAACTAGAATGTCATGACTATACCAATCATTGAAATTTTGATCCAAGTAAGTCAAAATGTATACATAGAGGTCCTTTATGACTGGACTAAGTATAAATAAGCCAAAAATGATCAAATTTGACATTTTTCGATAGAAAAAAGATTTTTTTAAAATTTTCGATTTTTCAACATGAGAGTCATGATTATACAAATCATTGAAATTTTGATCCAAGTAAGTCAAAATGTATACAAAGATATCCTTTATGACTGGACTAAGTATAAATAAGCCAAAAAAGATCAAATTTGACATTTTTCGATAGAAAAACGTTTTTTGAAAATTTTCGATTTTTCAACTAGAATGTCATGACTATACAAATCATTGAAATTTTGATCCAAGTAAGTCAAAATGTAAACATAGAGGTCGTTTACGACTGGACTAAGTATAAATAAGCAAAAAAAGATCAAATTTGACATTTTTCGATAGAAAAAACATTTTTTGAAAATTTCCGATGTTACAACTAGAATGTCATGACTATACAAATCATTGATTTTTTGATCCAAGTAAGTCAAAATGTATACATAGAGGTCGTTTATGGCTGGACTAAGTATAAATAAGCAAAAAATGATCAAATTTGACATTTTTCGATAGAAAAAACATTTTTTGAAAATTTCCGTTGTTACAACTAGAATGTCATGACTATACAAATCATTGAAATTTTGATCCAAGTAAGTCAAAATGTGTACAAAGAGGTCCTTTATGACTGGACTAAGTATAAATAAGCCAAGAAGGATCAAATTTGACATTTTTCGATAGAAAAAACATTTTTTGAAAATATTCGATTTTTCAACATGAGAGTCAACACTATACAAATCATTAAAATTTTGATCCAAGTAAGTCCAAATGTATACATAGAGGTCCTTTATGACTGGACTAAGTATAAATAAGCTAAAAATGATCAAATTTGACATTTTTCGATTGAAAAAACATTTTTTGAAAATTTTCGATTTTTCAACATGAGAGTCATGACTATACAAATCATTGAAATTTTGATCCAAGTAAGTCAAAATGTATACATATAGGTTTTTTATGACTGGAATAAGTATAAATAAGCGAAAAATGATCAAATTTGACATTTTTCGACAGAAAAAACATATTTGAAAATTTTCGATTTTTCAACATGAGAGTCATGACTATACAAATGATTGAAATTTTGGTCCAAGTAAGTCAAAATGTATGCAAAGAGGTCCTTTATGACTGGACTTAAAATAAATAAGCCAAAAATAATCAAATTTGACATTTTTCGATAGAAAAAACTTTTTTTGAAAATTTTCGATTTTTCAACATGAGTGTCATGACTATACAAATCATTGAAATTTTGATCCAAGTAAGTAAAAATGTATACATAGAGGTCTTTTATGATTGGACTAAGCATAAATAAGCCAAAAATATCAAATTTGACATTTTTCGATTGAAAAAACATTTTTTGAAAATTTTCGACTTTTCAACATGAGAGTCATGACTGTACAAATCATTGAAATTTTGATCCAAGTAAGTCAAAATGTATACATAGAGGTCCTTTATGACTTTACTAAGTATTAATAAGATAAAAATGATCAAATTTGACATTTTTCGATAGAAAAAACATTTTTTGAAAATTTTCGATTTTTCAACTAGAATGTCATGACTATACAAATCATTGAAATTTTGGTCCAAATAAGTCAAAATGTATGCAAAGAGGTCCTTTATGACTGGACTTAAAATAAATAAGCCAAAAATAATCAAATTTGACATTTTTCGATAGAAAAAACTTTTTTTGAAAATTTTCGATTTTTCAACATGAGTGTCATGACTATACAAATCATTGAAATTTTGATCCAAGTAAGTAAAAATGTATACAAAGAGGTCTTTTATGATTGGACTAAGCATAAATAAGCCAAAAATATCAAATTTGACATTTTTCGATTGAAAAAACATTTTTTGAAAATTTTCGATTTTTCAACATGAGAGTCATGACTATACAAATCATTGAAATTTTGATCCAAGTAAGTCAAAACGTATACATAGAGGTCCTTTCTGACTGCACTAAGTATAAAGAATCCAAAAATGATCAAATTTTACATTTTTCGATAGAAAAAACATTTTTTGATAATTTTCGATTTTTCAACATGAGAGTCATGACTATACAAATCATTGAAATTTTGATAAAAGTAAGTCAAAATGTATACAAAGAGGTCGATTATGACTGGACTAAGTATAAATAAGCAAAAAATGATCAAATTTGACATTTTTCGATAGAAAAAACATTTTTTGAAAGTTTCCGATGTAACAACTAGAATGTCATGACTATACAAATCATTGAAATTTTGTTCCAAGTAAGTCAAAATGTATACATAGAGGTCCTTTATGACTGGACTAAGTATAAATAAGCCAAAAATGATCAAATTTGACATTTTTCGATAGAAAAAACATTTTTTGAAAATTTTCGATTTTTCAACATGAGAGTCATGACTATACAAATCATTGAAATTTTGATCCAAGTAAGTCAAAATATATACATAGAGGTCGTTTTTGACCGGACTAAGTATAAATAAGCCAAAAATGATCAAATTTGACATTTTTCGATAGAAAAAACATTTTTTGAAAATTTTCGATTTTTCAACATGAGAGTCATGACTAAACAAATCATTGAAATTTTGATCCAAGTAAGTCAAAATGTATACATAGTGGTCGTTTATGACTGGACTAAGTATAAATAAGCCAAAAATGATCAAATTTGACATTTTTCGATAGAAAAAACATTTTTTGAAAATTTTCGATTTTTCACCATGAGTGTCATGACTATACAAATCATTGAAATTTTGATCCAAGTAAGTAAAAATGTATACATAGAGGTGTTTTATGATTGGACTAAGCATAAATAAGCCAAAAATATCAAATTTGACATTTTTCGATTGAAAAAACATTTTTTGAAAATTTTCGATTTTTCAACATGAGAGTCATGACTATACAAATCATTGAAATTTTGATCCAAGTAAGTCAAAATGTATACATAGAGGTCCTTTATGACTGGACTAAGTATAAATAAGCCAAAAATGATCAAATTTGACATTTTTCGATAGAAAAAACATTTTGTGAAAATTTTCGATTTTTCAACTAGAATGTCATGACTATCACTGAAATTTTGATCCAAGTAAGTCAAAATGTATACATAGAGGTCTTTTATGACTGGACTAAGTATAAATAAGCCAAAAATGATCAAATTTGACATTTTTCGATAGAAAAAACATTTTTTGAAAATTTTCGATTTTTCAACATGAGAGTCATGACTATACAAATCATTGAAATTTTGATCCAAGTAAGTCAAAATGTATACATAGAGGTCCTTTATGACTGGACTAAGTATAAATAAGCCAAAAATGATCAAATTTGACATTTTTCGATAGAAAAAACATTTTTTGAAAATTTTCGATTTTTCAACATGAGAGTCATGACTATACAAATCATTGAAATTTCGATCCAAGTATGTCAAAATGTATACATAGATGTCCTTTATGACTGGACTAAGTATAAATAAGCCAAAAATGATCAAATTTGACATTTTTCGATAGAAAAAACATTTTTTGAAAATTTTCGATTTTTCACCATGAGTGTCATGACTATACAAATCATTGAAATTTTGATCCAAGTAAGTAAAAATGTATACATAGAGGTCTTTTATGATTGGACTAAGCATAAATAAGCCAAAAATATCAAATTTGACATTTTTCGATTGAAAAAACATTTTTTGAAAATTTTCGATTTTTCAACATGAGAGTCATGACTATACAAATCATTGAAATTTTGATCCAAGTAAGTCAAAATGTATACATAGAGGTCTTCTATGACTGGACTAAGTATAAATAAGCCAAAAATGATCAAATTTGACATTTTTCGATAGAAAAAACATTTTTTGATAATTTTCGAATTTTCAACATGAGAGTCATGACTATACAAATCATTGAAATTTTTATCCAAGTAAGTCAAAATGTATACATAGAGGTCGTTTATAACTGGACTAAGTAGAAATAAGCCAAAAATGATCAAATTTGACATTTTTCGATAGAAAAAAAATTTTTTGAAAATTTTCGATTATTCAACATGAGACTCATGATTATACAAATCATTGAAATTTTGATCCAAGTAAATCAGAATGTATACATAGAGGTCGTTTATGACTGGACTAAGTATAAGTAATCCAAAAATGATCAAATTTGACATTTTTCGATAGAAAAAACATTTTTTGAAAATTTTTGATTTTACAACTAGAATGTCATGACTATACAAATCATTGAAATTTTGATCCAAGTAAGTCAAAATTTATACATAGAGGTCGTTTATGACTGGACTAAGTATAAATAAGCCAAAAATGATCAAATTTGACATTTTTCGATAGAAAAAACATTTTTTGAAAATTTTCGTTTTTACAACTAGAAGGTCATGACTATACAAATCATTAAAATTTTGATCCAAGTAAGTCAAAATGTATACATAGAGGTCGTTTATGACTGGACTAAGTATAAATAAGCCAAAAATGATCAAATTTGACATTTTTCGATAGAAAAAACATTTTTTGAAAATTTTCGATTTTTCAACATGAGAGTCATGACTATACAAATCATTGAAATTTTGATCCAAGTAAGTCAAAATTTATACTTAGAGGTCGTTTATGACTGGACTAAGTATAATTTAGCCAAAAATGATCAAATTTGACATTTTTCGATAGAAAAAACATTTTTGAAAATTTTCGATTTTTCAACATGAGAGTCATGACTATACAAATCATTGAAATTTTCATCCAAGTAATTCAAAATGTATACATAGAGGTCCTTTATGACTGGACTTAGTATAAATAAGCCAAAAATGATCAAATTTGACATTTTTCGATAGATAAAACATTTTTTGAAAATTTTCGAAATTTCAACATGAGAGTCATGACTATACAAATCATTGAAATTTTGATCCAAGTAAGTCAAAATGTATACATAGAGGTCGTTTATGACTGGACTAAATATAAATAAGCCAAAAATGATCAAATTTGACATTTTTCGATAGAAAAACATTTTTTGAAAATTTTCGATTTTTCAACTAGAATGTCTTGACTATACAAATCATTGAAATTTTGATCCAAGTAAGTCAAAATGTATACTAAGAGGTCGTTTATGACTGGACTAAGTATAATTTAGCCAAAAATGATCAAATTTGACATTTTTCGATAGAAAAAACATTTTTTGAAAATTTTCGATTTTTCAACATGAGAGTCATGACTATACAAATCATTGAAAGTTTGATCGAAGTAAGTCAAAATGTATACATAGAGGTCGTTTATGACTGGACTAAGTATAAATAAGCCAAAAATGATCAAATTTGACATTTTTCGATAGAAAAAACATTTTTTGAAAATTTTCGGTTTTTCAACATGAGAGTCATGACTATACAAATCATTGAAATTTTTATCCAAGTAAGTCAAAATGTATCCATAGAGGTCGTTTATAACTGGACTAAGTAGAAGAGAGCCAAAAATGATCAAATTTGACATTTTTCGATAGAAAAAACATTTTTTGAAAATTTTCGATTTTTCAAATAGAATGTCATGACTATACAAATCATTGAAATCTTGATCCAAGTAAGTCAAAATGTATACATAGAGGTCGTTTATGACTGGACTAATTATAAATAAGCCAAAAATGATCAAATTTGACATTTTTCGATAGAAAAAACATTTTTTGAAAATTTTCGATTTTTCAACATGAGAGTCATGACTATACAAATCATTTAAATTTTGATCCAAGTAAGTCAAAATGTATACATTGAGGTCCTTTATGACTGGACTAAGTATAATTAAGCCAAAAATGATCAAAATTGACATTTTTCGATAGAAAAAACATTTTTTGAAAATTTTCGATTTTTCAACTAGAATGTCTTGACTATACAAATCATTGAAATTTTGATCCAAGTAAGTCAAAATGTATACTTAGAGGTCGTTTATGACTTGACTAAGTATAATTTAGCCAAAAATGATCAAATTTGACATTTTTCGATAGAAAAAACATTTTTTGAAAATTTTCGATTTTTCAACTAGAATGTCATGACTATACAAATCATTGAAATTTTGATCCAAGTAAGTCAAAATATATACATAGAGGTCGTTTATGACTGGACTAAGTATAAATAAGCCAAAAATGATCAAATTTGACATTTTTCGATAGAAAAAACATTTTTTGATAATTTTCGAATTTTCAACATGAGAGTCATGACTAAACAAATCATTGAAATTTTTATCCAAGTAAGTCAAAATGTATACATAGAGGTCGTTTATAACTGGACTAAGTAGAAATAAGCCAAAAATGATCAAATTTGACATTTTTCGATAGAAAAAACATTTTTTGAAAATTTTCGATTTTTCAACATGAGACTCATGATTATACAAATCATTGAAATTTTGATCCAAGTAAATCAAAATGTATACATAGAGGTCGTTTATGACTGGACTAAGTATAAGTAATCCAAAAATGATCAAATTTGACATTTTTCGATAGAAAAAACATTTTTTGAAAATTTTCGATTTTACAACTAGAATGTCATGACTATACAAATCATTGAAATTTTGATCCAAGTAAGTCAAAATGTATACATAGTGGTCGTTTATGACTGGACTAAGTATAAATAAGCCAAAAATGATAAAATTTGACATTTTTCGATAGAAAAAAACATTTTTTGAAAATTTTCGATTTTACAACTAGAATGTCATGACTAAACAAATCATTGAAATTTTGATTCAAGTAAGTCAAAATGTATACATAGAGGTCGTTTATGACTGAACTAAGTATAAATAAGCCAAAAATGATCAAATTTGACATTTTTCGATAGAAAAAACATTTTTTGAAAATTTTCGATTTTACAACTAGAAGGTCATGACTATACAAATCATTAAAATTTTGATCCAAGTAAGTCAAAATGTATACATAGAGGTCGTTTATGACTGGACTAAGTATAAATAAGCCAAAAATGATAAAATTTGACATTTTTCGATAGAAAAAACATTTTTTGATAATTTTCGATTTTTCAACATGAGAGTCATGACTATACAAATCATTGAAATATTGATCCAAGTAAGTCAAAATGTATACAAAGAGGTCGTTTATGACTGGACTAAGTATAAATAAGCCAAAAATGATCAAATTTGACATTTTTCGATAGAAAAAACAATTTTTGAAACTTTTCGATTTATTAACATGAGAGTCATGACTATACAAATCATTGAAATTTTGATCCAAGTAAGTCAAAATGTATACAAAGAGGTCCTTTATGACAGGACTAAGTATAAATAAGCCAAAAATTATCAAATTTGACATTTTTCGATAGAAAAAACATTTTTTAAAATTTTCGATTTTTCAACATGAGAGTCATGACTATACAAATCAATGAAATTTTGATCCAAGTAAGCCAAGATGTATATATAGAGGCCTTTATGACTGAACTAAGTATAAATAAGCCAAAAATGATCAAATTTGACATTTTTCGATAGAAAAAACATTTTTTGAAAATTTTCGATTTTTCAACATGAGAGTCATGACTATACAAATCATTGAAATATTGATCCAAGTAAGTCAAAATGTATACATAGTGGTCGTTTATGACTGGACTAAGTATAAATAAACCAAAAATGATCAAATTTGACATTTTTCGATAGAAAAAACATTTTTTGAAACTTTTCGATTTTTTAACATGAGAGTCATGACTATACAAATCATTGAAATTTTGATCCCATTAAGTCAACATGTATACATAGAGGTCCTTTATTACTGGACTTAGTATAAATAAGCCAAAAATGATCAAATTTGACATTTTTCAATAGAAAACATTTTTTGAAAATTTTCGAAATTTCAACATGAGAGTCATGACTATACAAATCATTGAAATTTTGATCCAAGAAAGTCAAAATGTATACATAGAGGTCGTTTATGACTGGACTAAATATAAATAAGCTAAAAATGATCAAATTTGACTTTTTTCGATAGAAAAAACATTTTTTGAAAATTTTCGATTTTTCAACTAGAATGTCTTGACTATACAAATCATTGAAATTTTGATCCAAGTAAGTCAAAATGTATACTTAGAGGTCGTTTATGACTGGACTAAGTATAATTTAGCCAAAAATGATCAAATTTGACATTTTTCGATAGAAAAAAAATTTTTTGGAAATTTTCGATTTTTCAACTAGAATGTCATGACTATACAAATCATTGAAATTTTGTTCCAAGTAATTCAAAATGTATACAATGAGGTCGTTTATGTCTGGACTAAGTGTAAATAAGCCAAAAATGATCAAATTTGACATTTTTCGATAGAAAAAACATTTTTTGAAAATTTTTGATTTTTCAACATGAGGGTCATGACTATACAAATCATTGAAATTTTGATCCAAGAAAGTCAAAATGTATACATAGAGGTCGTTTATGACTGGAATAAGTGTAAATAAGCCAAAAATGATCAAATTTGACATTTTTCGATAGAAATAACATTTTTTGAAAATTTTCGACTTTTCAACATGAGAGTCATGACTATACAAATCATTGAAATTTTGATCCAAGTAAGTCAAAATGTATACATAGAGGTCCTTTATGACTGGACTAAGTATAAATAAGTCAAAAATGATCAAATTTGACATTTTTCGATAGAAAAAACATTTTTTGAAAATTTTCGGTTTTTCAACTAGAATGTCATGACTATACAAATCATTGAAATTTTGATCCAAGAAAGTCAAAATGTATACATAGAGGTCTTTTATGACTGGACTAAGTATAAATAAGCCAAAAATGATCAAATTTGACATTTTTCGATAGAAAAAACATTTGTTGATAATTTTCGATTTTTCAACATGAGAGTCATGACTATACAAATCATTGAAATTTTTATCCAAGTAAGTCAAAATGTATACATAGAGGTCGTAATGAATGGAGTAAGTATTAATAAGCCAAAAATGATCAAATTTGACATTTTTCGATAGAAAAAACATTTTTTGAAAATTTTCGATTTTTCAACATGAGAGTCATGACTATACAAATCATTGAAATTTTGATCCAAGTAAGTCAAAATGTATACATAGAGGTCGTTTATGACTGGACTAAATATAAATAAGCCAAAAATGATCAAATTTGACATTTTTCGATAGAAAAAACATTTTTTGAAAATTTTCGAAATTTCAACATGAGAGTCATTACTATACAAATCATTGAAATTTTGATCCAAGTAAGTCAAAATGTATACATAGAGGTCGTCTATGACTGGTCTAAGTATAAATAAGCCAAAAATGATCAAATTTGACATTTTTCGATAGAAAAAACATTTTTTGAAAATTTTCGATTTTTCAACATGAGAGTCATGACTATACAAATAATTGAAATTTTGATCCAAGTAAGTCAAAATGTTCACATAGAGATCTTTAATGACTATACTAAGTATAAATAAGCCAAAAATGATCAAATTTGACATTTTTCGATAGAAAAAACATTTTTTGAAAATTTCCGATTTTACAACTAGAATGTCATGACTATACAAATCATTGAAATTTTGATCCAAGTAAGTCAAAATGTATACATAGAGGTCGTTTATGACTGGACTAAGTATAAATAAGCCAAAAATGATCAAATTTGACATTTTTCGATAGAAAAAAACATTTTTTGAAAATTTTCGATTTTACAACTAGAATGTCATGACTATACAAATCATTAAAATTTTGATCCAAGTAAGACAAAATGAATACATAGAGGTCGTTTATGACTGGTCTAAGTATAAATAAGCCAAAAATGATCAAATTTGACATTTTTCGATAAAAAAAACTTTTTTTGAAAATTTTCGATTTTTCAACATGAGAGTCATGACTATACAAATAATTGAAATTTTGATCCAAGTAAGTCAAAATGTATACATAGAGATCCTTAATGACTATACTAAGTATAAATAAGCCAAAAATGATCAAATTTGACATTTTTCGATAGAAAAAAACATTTTTTGAAAATTTTCGATTTTACAACTAGAATGTCATGACTATACAAATCATTGAAATTTTGATCCAAGTAAGTCAAAATGTATTCATAGAGGTCGTTTATGACTGGTCTAAGTATAAATAAGCCAAAAATGATCACATTTGACATTTTTCGATAGAAAAAACATTTTTTAAAATTTTCGATTTTTCAACATGAGAGTCATGACTATACAAATCAATGAAATTTTGATCCAAGTAAGTCAAAATGTATACATAGAGGTCGTTTACGACTGGACTAAGTATAAATAAGGCAAAAATGATCAAATTTGACATTTTTCGATAGAAAAAAACATTTTTTGAAAATTTTCGATTTATCAACATGAGTGTCATGACTATACAAATCATTGAAAGTTTGATCGAAGTAAGTCAAAATGTATACATAGAGGTCGTTTATGACTGGACTAAGTATAAATAAGCCAAAAATGATCAAATTTGACATTTTTCGATAGAAAAAACATTTTTTGAAAATTTTCGATTTTTCAACATGAGAGTCATGACTATACAAATCATTGAAATTTTGATCCAAGTAAGTCAAAATGTATACATAAAGGTCGTTTATGACTGAATTAAGTATAAATAAGCCAAAAATGATCAAATTTGACATTTTTCGATAGAAAAAATATTTTTTGAAAATTTCCGATTTTACATCTAGAATGTCATGACTATACAAATCATTGAAATTTTGATCCAAGTAAGTCAAAATGTATACATAGAGGTCGTTTATGACTGGACTAAGTATAAATAAGCCAAAAATGATCAAATTTGACATTTTTCGATAGAAAAAACATTTTTTGAAAATTTTCGATTTTTCAACATGAGAGTCATGACTATACAAATCATTGAAATTTTTATCCAAGTAATTCAAAATGTTTACATAGAGGTCCTTTATGACTGGACTAAGTATAAATAAGCCAAAAATGATCAAATTTGACATTTTTCTATAGAAAAAACATTTTTTGAAAATTTTCGAAATTTCAACATGAGAGTCATGACTATACAAATCATTGAAATTTTGATCCAAGTAAGTCAAAATGTATACATAGAGGTCGTTTATGACTGGTCTAAGTATAAATAAGCCAAAAATGATCAAATTTGACAATTTTCGATAGAAAAAACATTTTTTGAAAATTTTCGATTTTTCAACATGAGAGTCATGACCATACAAATCATTGAAATTTTGATCCAAGTAATTCAAAATGTATACATCGAGGTCGTTTATGACTGGACTAAGTATAAATAAGCCAAAACTGATCAAATTTGACATTTTTCGATAGAAAAAACATTTTTTGAAAATTTTCGATTTTTCAACTAGAATGTCATGACTATACAAATCATTAAAATTTTGATCCAAGTAAGTCAAAATGTATACATAGAGGTCGTTCATGACTGGACTAAGTAAACATAAGCCAAAAATGATCAAATTTGACATTTTTCGATAGATAAAACATTTTTTGAAAATTATGATTTTTCAACATGAGGATCATGACTATACAAATCATTGAAATTTTGATCCAAGAAAGTCAGAATGTATACATAGAGGTCGTTAATGACTGGACTAAGTATAAATAAGCCAAAAATGATCAAATTTGACATTTTTCGATAGAAAAAACATTTTTTGAAAATTTTCGATTTTTCAACATGAGAGTCATGACCATACAAATCATTGAAATTTTTATCCAAGTAAGTCAAAATGTATACATAGAGGTCGTTTATGACTGGACTAAGTATAAATAAGCCAAAAATGATCAAATTTGACATTTTTCGATAGAAAAAACATTTTTTGAAAATTTTCGATTTTTCAACATGAGAGTCATGACTAGACAAATCATTGAAATTTTGATCCAAGTAATTCAAAATGTATACATAGAGGTACTTTATGACTGGACTAAGTATAAATAAGCCAAAAATGATCAAATTTGACATTTTTCGATAGAAAAAACATTTTTTAAAATTTTCGATTTTTCAACATGAGAGTCATGACTATACAAATCAATGAAATTTTGATCCAAGTAAGTCAAAATGTATACATAGAGGTCGTTTACGACTGGACTAAGTATAAATAAGCCAAAAATGATCCAATTTGACATTTTTCGATAGATAAAACATTTTTTGAAAATTTTTGATTTTTCAACATGAGGGTCATGACTATACAAATCATTGAAATTTTGATCCAAGAAGGTCCGAATGTATACATAGAGGCCGTTTATGACTGGAATAAGTATAAATAAGCCAAAAATGATCAAATTTGACATTTTTCGATAGAAAAAACATTTTTTGAAAATTTTCGAAATTTCAACATGAGAGTCATGACTATACAAATCATTGAAATTTTGATCCAAGTAAGTCAAAATGTATACATAGAGGTCGTTTATTACTGGTCTAAGTATAAATAAGCCAAAAATGATCAAATTTGACATTTTTCGACAGAAAAAACATTTTTTGAAAATTTTCGATTTTTCAACATGAGAGTCATGACTATACAAATAATTGAAATTTTGATCCAAGTAAGTCAAAATGTACACATAGAGATCCTTAATGACTATACTAAGTATAAATAAGCCAAAAATGATCAAATTTGACATTTTTCGACAGAAAAAACATTTTTTGAAAATTTTCGATTTTTCAACATGAGAGTCATGACTATACAAATAATTGAAATTTTGATCCAAGTAAGTCAAAATGTACACATAGAGATCCTTAATGACTATACTAAGTATAAATAAGCCAAAAATGATCAAATTTGACATTTTTCGGCAGAAAAAACATTTTTTGAAAATTTTCGATTTTTCAACATGAGAGTCATGACTATACAATTAATTGAAATTTTGATTTAAGTAAGTCAAAATGTACACATAGAGATTCTTAATGACTATACTAAGTATAAATAAGCCAAAAATGATCAAATTTGACATTTTTCGATAGAAAAAACATTTTTTGAAAATTTTCGATTTTTCAACATGAGAGTCATGACTATACAAATCATTGAAATTTTTATCCAAGTAATTCAAAATGTATACATAGAGGTCCTTTATGACTGGACTAAGTATAAATAAGCCAAAAATGATCAAATTTGACATTTTTCGATAGAAAAAAACATTTTTTAAAATTTTCCATTTTTCAACATGAGAGTCATGACTATACAAATCATTGAAATTTTTATCCAAGTAATTCAAAATGTATACATAGAGGTCCTTTATGACTGGACTAAGTATAAATAAGCCAAAAATGATCAAATTTGACATTTTTCGATAGAAAAAAACATTTTTTGAAAATTTTCGATTTTACAACTAGAATGTCATGGCTATACAAATCATTGAAATTTTGATCCAAGTAAGTCAAAATGTATACGTAGAGGTCGTTTATGACTGGTCTAAGTATAAATAAGCCAAAAATGATCAAATTTGACATTTTTCGATAGAAAAAACATTTTTTGAAAATTTTCGATTTTACAACTAGAATGTCATGACTATACAAATCATTAAAATTTTGATCCAAGTAAGTCAAAATATACATAGAGGTCGTTTATGACTGGTCTAAGTATAAATAAGCCAAAAATGATCAAATTTGACATTTTTCGATAGAAAAAACATTTTTTGAAAATTTTCGATTTTTCAACATGAGAGTCATGACTATACAAATCATTGAAATTTTTATCCAAGTAATTCAAAATGTATACATAGAGGTCCTTTATGACTGGACTAAGTATAAATAAGCCAAAAATGATCAAATTTGACATTTTTCGATAGAAAAAACATTTTTTAAAATTTTCGATTTTTCAACATGAGAGTCATGACTATACAAATCAATGCAATTTTGATCCAAGTAAGTCAAAATGTATACATAGAGGTCGTTTACGACTGGACTAAGTATAAATAAGCCAAAAATGATCAAATTTGACATTTTTCGATAGAAAAAACATTTTTTGAAAATTTTCGATTTTTCAACATGAGTATCATGACTATACAAATCATTGAAATTTTGATCCAAGTAAGTCAAAAGGTATACATAGAGGTCGTTTATGACTGGACTAAGTATAAATAAGCCAAAAATGATCAAATTTGACATTTTTCGATAGAAAAAACATTTTTTGAAAATTTTCGATTTTACAACTAGAATGTCATGACTATACAAATCATTGAAATTTTGATCCAAGTAAGTCAAAATGTATACATAGAGGTCGTTTATGACTGGTCTAAGTATAAATAAGCCAAAAAGGATCAAATTTGACATTTTTCGATAGAAAAAACATTTTTTGAAAATTTTCGATTTTACAACTAGAATGTCATGACTATACAAATCATTAAAATTTTAATCCAAGTAAGTCAAAATGTATACATAGAGGTCGTTCATGACTGGTCTAAGTATAAATAAGCCAAAAATGATCAAATTTGACATTTTTCGATAGAAAAAACATTTTTTGAATATTTTTGATTTTTCAACATGAGAGTCATGACTATACAAATCATTGAAATTTTGATCCAAGTAAGTCAAAATGTATAGATAGAGGTCGTTTATGACTGGACTAAGTATTAATAAGCCAAAAATGATCAAATTTGACATTTTTCGTTAAAAAAAAAAATTTTTTGAAAATTTTCGATTTTTCAACATGAGAGTCATGACTATACAATTAATTGAAATTTTGATCCAAGTAAGTCAAAATGTATACATAGAGGTCCGTAATGACTGGACTAAGTATAAATAAGCCAAAAATGATCAAATTTGACATTTTTCGATAAAAAAAAATTTTTTGAAAATTTCCGACTTCACAACTAGAATGTCATGACTATACAAATCATTGAAATTTTGATCCAAGTAAGTCAAAATGTATACATAGAGGTCGTTTATGACTGCACAAAGTATAAATAAGCCAAAAATGATCAAATTTGACATTTTTCGATAGAAAAAACATTTTTTGAAAATTTCCGATTTTACAACTAGAATGTCATGACTATACAAATCATTGAAATTTTGATCCAAGTAAGTCAAAATGTATACATAGAGGTCGTTCATGACTAGACTACGTATAAATAAGCCAAAAATGATCAAATTTGACATTTTTCGATAGAAAAAACATTTTTTAAAATTTTCGATTTTTCAACATGAGAGTCATGACTATACAAATCAATGAAATTTTGATCCAAGTAAGTCAAAATGTACACATAGAGGTCGTTTATGACTGCTCTAAGTATAAATAAGCCAAAAATGATCAAATTTGACATTTTTCGATAAAAAAAACATTTTTTGAAAATTTTCGATTTTTCAACTAGAGTGTCATGACTATGCAAATAATTGAAATTTTGATCCAAGTAAGTCAAAATGTATACATAGAGGTCGTTTATGACTGGACTAAGTATAAATAAGCCAAAAATGATCAAATTTGACATTTTTCGATAGAAAAAACATTTTTTGAAAATTTTCGATTTCTCAACATGAGAGTCATGACTATACAAATCGTTGAAATTTTGATCCAAGTAAGTCAAAAGGCATACATAGAGGTCGTTTATGACTGGACTAAGTATAAATAAGCCAAAAATGATCAAATTTGACATTTTTCGATAGAAAAAACATTTTTTGAAAATTTTCGATTTTTCAACATGAGAGTCCTGACTAGACTAATCATTGAAATTTTGATCCAAGTAATTCAAAACGTATACATCGAGGTCATTTATGACTGGACTAAGTATAAATAAGCCAAAACTGATCATATTTGACATTTTTCGATAGAAAAAACATTTTTTGAAAATTTTCGATTTTTCAACTAGAATGTCATGACTATACAAATCATTGAAATTTGTTCCAAGTAATTCAAAATGTATACAATGAGGTCGTTTATGACTGGACTAAGTAAACATAAGCCAAAAATGATCAAAATTTGACATTTTTCGATAGATAAAACATTTTTTGAAAATTTTTGATTTTTCAACATGAGTGTCATGACTATACAAATCATTGAAATTTTGATCCAAGAAAGTCAGAACGTATACATAGAGGTCGTTTGTGACTGGAATAAGTATAAATAAGCCAAAAATGATCAAATTTGACATTTTTCAATAGAAAAAAACATTTTTTGAAAATTTTCGATTTTTCAACTAGAATGTCATGACTATACAAATAATTGAAATTTTGATCCAAGTAAGTCAAAATGTATACATAGAGGTCGTTTATGACTGGACTAAGTAAAAATAAGCCAAAAATGATCAAATTTGACATTTTTCGATAGAAAAAACATTTTTTGAAAATTTTCGATTTTTCAACATGAGAGTCATGACTATACAAATCATTGAAATTTTGATCCAAGTAAGTCAAAATGTAAACATAGAGGTCCTTTATGACTGGACAAAGTATAAAAGAGCCAAATATGATCAAATTTGACATTTTTCGATAGAAAAAACATTTTTTGAAAATTTTCGATTTTTCAACATGAGAGTCATGACTATACGAATCATTGAAATTTTGATCCAAGTAAGTCAAAATGTATACATAGAGGTCATTTATGACTGGACTAAGTATAACTAAGCCAAAAATGATCAAATTTGACATTTTTCGATAGAAAAAACATTTTTTGAAAATTTCCGATTTTACAACTAGAATGTCATGACTATACAAATCATTGAAATTTTGATCCAAGTAAGTCAAAATGTATACATAGAGGTCGTTTATGACTGGACTAAGAATAAATAAGCCAAAAATGATCAAATTTGACTTTTTTCGATAGAAAAAACATTTTTTGAAAATTTTTGATTTTTCAACATGAGAGGCATGACTATACGAATCATTGAAATTTTGATCCAAGTAAGTCAAAATGTATACAGAGAGGTCGTTTATGACTGGTCTAAGTATAAATAAGCCAAAAATGATCAAATTTGACATTTTTCGATAGAAAAAACATTTTTTGAAAATTTTCGATTTTACAACTAGAATGTCATGACTATACAAATCATTAAAATTTTGATCCAAGTAAATCAAAATGTATACACAGAGGTCGTTTATGACTGGACTAAGTATAAATAAGCCAAAAATGATCAAATTTGACATTTTTCGATAGAAAAAACATTTTTTGAAAATTTTCGATTTTTCAACATGAGAGTCATGACTATACGAATCATTGAAATTTTGATCCAAGTAAGTCAAAATGTATACATAGAGGTCGTTTATGATTGGACTAAGTATAATTAAGCCAAAAATGATCAAATTTGACATTTTTCGATAGAAAAAACATTTTTTGAAAATTTCCGATTTTACAACTAGAATGTCATGACTATACAAATCATTGAAATTTTGATCCAAGTAAGTCAAAATGTATACAAAGAGGTCGTTTATGACTGGACTAAGTATAAATAAGCCAAAAATGATCAAATTTGACATTTTTCGATAGAAAAAACATTTTTTGAAAATTTTTGATTTTTCAACATGAGAGTCATGACTATACGAATCAATGAAATTTTGATCCAAGTAAGTCAAAATGTATACATAGAGGTCGTTTATGACTGGACTAAGTATAATTACGCCAAAAATCATCAAATTTGACATTTTTCGATAGAAAAAATATTTTTGAAAATTTTCGATTTTTCAACATGAGAGTCATGACTATACAAATCATTGAAATTTTTATCCAAGCAATTCAAAATGTATACATAGAAGTCCTTTATGACTTGACTAAGTATAAATAAGAAAAAAATGATCAAATTTGACATTTTTCGATAGAAAAAACATTTTTTGAAAATTTTCAAAATTTCAACATGAGAGTCATGACTAAACAAATCATTGAAATTTTGATCCAAGTAAGTCAAAATGTATACAAAGAGGTCGTTTATGACTGGACTAAGTATAAATAAGCCAAAAATGATCAAATTTGACATTTTTCGATCGAAAAAAACATTTTTGAAAATTTTCGATTTTTCAACATGAGAGTCATGACTTTACAAATCATTGAAAGTTTTATCGAAGTAAGTCAAAATGTATACATAGAGGTCGTTTATGTCTGGAATAAGTATAAATAAGCCAAAAATGACATTTTTCGATAGAAAAAACATTTTTTGAAAATATTCGATTTTACAACTAGAATGTCATGACCATACAAATAATTGAAATTTTGATCCAAGTAAGTCAAAATGTATACATAGAGGTCGTTTATGACTATACTAAGTAAAAATAAGCCAAAAATGATCAAATTTGACATTTTTCGCTAGAAAAAACATTTTTTGAAAATTTCCGATTTTACAACATGAGAGTCATGACTATACAAATCATTGAAATTTTGATCCAAGTAAGTCAAAATGTATACATAGAGGTCGTTTATGACTGGACTAAGTATAAATAAGCCAAAAATGATCAAATTTGACTTTTTTCGATAGAAAAAACATTTTTTGAAAATTTTTGATTTTTCAACATGAGGGGCATGACTATACGAATCATTGAAATTTTGATCCAAGTAAGTCGAAATGTATACAGAGAGGTCGTTTATGACTGGACTAAGTATAAATAAGCCAAAAATGATCAAATTTGACATTTTTCGATAGAAAAAACATTTTTTGAAAATTTTCGATTTGTCAACATGAGAGTCATGACTATACGAATCATTGAAATTTTGATCCAAGTAAGTCAAAATGTATACAAAGAGGTCGTTTATGACTGCCCTAAGTATAAATAAGCCAAAAATGATCAAATTTGACATTTTTCGATAGAAAAACATTTTTTGAAAATATTCGATTTTACAACTAGAATGTCATGACTATACAAATCATTGAAATTTTTATCCAAGTAATTCAAAATGTATACATAGAAGTCCTTTATGACTTGACTAAGTATAAATAAGAAAAAAATGATCAAATTTGACATTTTTCGATAGAAAAAACATTTTTTGAAAATTTTCGAAATTTCAACATGAGAGTCATGACTAAACAAATCATTGAAATTTTGATCCAAGTAAGTCAAAATGTATACATAGAGGTCGTTTATGACTGGACTAAGTATAAATAAGCCAAAAATGATCAAATTTGACATTTTTCGATCGAAAAAAACATTTTTGAAAATTTTCGATTTTTCAACATGAGAGTCATGACTATACAAATCATTGAAAGTTTTATCGAAGTAAGTCAAAATGTATACATAGAGGTCGTTTATGACTGGAATAAGTATAAATAAGCCAAAAATGACATTTTTCGATAGAAAAAACATTTTTTGAAAATATTCGATTTTACAACTAGAATGTCATGACCATACAAATAATTGAAATTTTGATCCAAGTAAGTCAAAATGTATACATAGAGGTTGTTTATGACTATACTAATTAAAAATAAGCCAAAAATGATCAAATTTGACATTTTTCGCTAGAAAAAACATTTTTTGAAAATTTCCGATTTTACAACATGAGAGTCATGACTATACAAATCATTGAAATTTTGATCCAAGTAAGTCAAAATGTATACATAGAGGTCGTTTATGACTGGACTAAGTATAAATAAGCCAAAAATGATCAAATTTGACTTTTTTCGATAGAAAAAACATTTTTTTAAAATTTTTGATTTGTCAACATGAGAGGCATGACTATACGAATCATTGAAATTTTGATCCAAGTATGTATACAGAGAGGTCGTTTATGACTGGTCTAAGTATAAATAAGCCAAAAATGATCAAATTTGACATTTTTCGATAGAAATAACATTTTTTGAAAATTTTCGATTTTACAACTAGAATGTCATGACTATACAAATCATTAAAATTTTGATCCAAGTCAGTCAAAATGTATACATAGAGGTCGTTTATGATTGGTCTGAGTATAAATAAGCCAAAAATGATCAAATTTGACATTTTTCGATAGAAAAAAACATTTTTTGAAAATTTTCGATTTTTCAACATGAAAGTCATGACTATACAAATCATTGAAATTTTGATCCAAGTAAGTCAAAATATATACACAGAGGTCGTTTATGACTGGGCTAAGTATTAATAAGCTAAAAATGATCAAATTTGACATTTTTCGATAGAAAAAACATTTTTTGAAAATTTTCGATTTTTCAACATGAAAGTCATGATTATACAACTAATTGAAATTTTGATCCAAGTAAGTCAAAATGTATACATAGAGGTCCTTAATGACTGGACTAAGTATAAATAAGCCAAAAATGATCAAATTTGACATTTTTCGATAGAAAAAAACATTTTTTGAAAATTTCCGATTTTACAACTAGAATGTCATGACTATACAAATCAATGAAATTTTGATCCAAGTAAGTCAAAATGTATACATAGAGGTCGTTTATGACTGGACTAAGTATAAATATGCCAAAAATGATCAAATTTGACATTTTTCGATAGAAAAAACATATTTTGAAAATATTCGATTTTACAATTAGAATGTCATAACTATACAAATCATTAAAATTTTGATCGAAGTAAGTCAAAATGTATACATAGAGGTCATTTATGACTGGACTAAGTATAAATAAGCCAAAAATGATCAAATTTGACATTTTTCGATAGAAAAAACATTTTTTGAAAATATTCGATTTTACAACTAGAATGTCATGACAATACAAATCATTAAAATTTTGATCCAAGTAAGTCAAAATGTATACATAGAGGTCGTTTATGACTATACTAAGTATAAATAAGCCAAAAATGATCAAATTTGACATTTTTCGATAGAAAAAACATTTTTTGAAAATTTTCGATTTTTCAACATGAGAGTCATGACTACAAATAATTGAAATTTTGATCCAAGTAAGTCAAAATGTATACATAGAGATCCTTAATGACTATACTAAGTATAAATAAGCCAAAATTGATCAAATTTGACATTTTTCGATAGAAAAAACATTTTTTGAAAATTTTCGATTTTTCAACATGAGAGTCATGCCTAGACAAATCATTGAAATTTTGATCCAAGTAATTCAAAATGTATACATCGAGGTCGTTTATGACTGGACTAAGTATAAATAAGCCAAGACTGATCAAATTTGACATTTTTCGATAGAAAAAACATTTTTTGAAAATTTTCGATTTTTCAACTAGAATGTCATGACTATACAAATCATTGAAATTTTATTCCAAGTAATTCAAAATGTATACAATGAGGTCGTTTATGACTGGACTAACTAAAAATAAGCCAAAAATGATCAAATTTGACATTTTTCGATAGAAAAAACATTTTTTGAAAATTTTTGATTTTTCAACATGAGGGTCATGACTATACAAATCATTGAAATTTTGATCCAAGAAAGTCAGAATGTATACATAGAGGTTGTTTATGACTGGAATAAGTATAAATAAGCCAAAAATGATAAAATTTGACATTTTTCAATAGAAAAAACATTTTTTGAAAATTTTCGATTTTTCAACTAGAATGTCATGACTATACAAATAATTGAAATTTTGATCCAAGTAAGTCAAAATGTATCCATAGAGGTCGTTTATGACTGGACTAAGTATAAATAAGCCAAAAATGATCAAATTTGACATTTTTCGATAGAAAAAACATTTTTTGAAAATTTTCGATTTTTCAACATGAGAGTCATGACTATACAAATCATTGAAATTTTGATCCAAGTAAGTCAAAATGTAAACATAGAGGTCCTTTATGACTGGACAAAGTATAAAAGAGCCAAAAATGATCAAATTTGACATTTTTCGATAGAAAAAACATTTTTTGAAAATTTTCGATTTTACAACTAGAATGTCATGACTACAAAAATCATTAAAATTTTGATCCAAGAAAGTCGAAATGTATACATAGAGGTCCTTTATGACTGGACTAAGTATAAATAAGCCAAAAATGATCAAATTTGACATTTTTCGATAGAAAAAACATTTTTTGAAAATTTTCGATTTTTCAACATGAGATTCATGACTATACGAATCATTGAAATTTTGATCCAAGTAAGTCAAAATGTATACATAGAGGTCGTTTATGACTGGACTAAGTATAATTAAGCCAAAAATGATCAAATTTGACATTTTTCGATAGAAAAACCATTTTTTGAAAATTTCCGATTTTACAACTAGAATGTCATGACTATACAAATCATTGAAATTTTGATCCAAGCAAGTCAAAATGTAAACATAGAGGTCCTTTATGACTGGACAAAGTATAAAAGAGCCAAAAATGATCAAATTTGACATTTTTCGATAGAAAAAACATTTTTTGAAAATTTCCGATTTTACAACTAGAATGTCATGACTATAAAAATCATTGAAATTTTGATCCAAGAAAGTCGAAATGTATACATAGAGGTCCTTTATGACTGGACTAAGTATAAATAAGCCAAAAATGATCAAATTTGACATTTTTCGATAGAAAAAACATTTTTTGAAAATTTTCGATTTTTCAACATGAGAGTCATGCCTATACGAATCATTGAAATTTTGATCCAAGTAAGTCAAAATGTATACATAGAGGTCGTTTATGACTGGACTAAGTATAATTAAGCCAAAAATGATCAAATTTGACTTTTTTCGATAGAAAAAACATTTTTTGAAAATTTCGATTTTACAACATGAGAGTCATGACTTTACAAATCATTGAAATTTTGATCCAAGTAAGTCAAAATGTATACATAGAGGTCGTTTATGACTGGACTAAGTATAAATAAGCCAAAAATGATCAAATTTGACTTTTTTCGATAGAAAAAACATTTTTTGAAAATTTTTGATTTTTCAACATGAGAGGCATGACTATACGAATCATTGAAATTTTGATCCAAGTAAGTCAAAATGTATACAGAAAGGTCGTTTATGACTGGTCTAAGTATAAATAAGCCAAAAATGATCAAATTTGACATTTTTCGATAGAAAAAACATTTTTTGAAAATTTTCGATTTTTCAACATGAAAGTCATGACTATACAAATCATTGAAATTTTGATCCAAGTAAGTCAAAATGTATACATAGAGGTCGTTTATGACTGGACTAAGCATAAAAAAGCCAAAAATGATCAAATTTGACATTTTTCGATAGAAAAAACATTTTTAGAAAATATTCGATTTTACAACTAGAATGTCATGACTATACAAATCATTAAAATTTTGATCCAAGTAAGTCAAAATGTATACATAGAGGTCGTTTATGACTATACTATGTATAAATGAGCCAAAAATGATCAAATTTGACATTTTTCGATAGAAAAAACATTTTTTGAAAATTTTCGATTTTTCAACATGAGAGTCATGACTATACGAATCATTGAAATTTTGATCCAAGTAAGTCAAAATGTATACATAGAGGTCGTTTATGACAGGACTAAGTATAATTAAGCCAAAAATGATCAAATTTGACATTTTTCGATAGAAAAAACATTTTTTGAAAATTTCCGATTTTACAACTAGAATGTCATGACTATACAAATCATTGAAATTTTGATCCAAGTAAGTCAAAATGTATACATAGAGGTCGTTTATGACTGGACTAAGTATAAATAAGCCAAAAATGATAAAATTTGACATTTTTCGATAGAAAAAACATTTTTTGAAAATTTTCGATTTTACAATTAGAATGTCATGACTACAAAAATCATTGAAATTTTGATCCAAGAAAGTCGAAATGTATACATAGAGGTCCTTTATGACTGGACTAAGTATAAATAAGCCAAAAATGATCAAATTTGACATTTTTCGATTGAAAAAACATTTTTTGAAAATTTTCGATTTTTCAACATGAGATTCATGACTATACGAATCATTGAAATTTTGATCCAAGTAAGTCAAAATGTATACATAGAGGTCGTTTATGACTGGACTAAGTATAATTAAGCCAAAAATGATCAAATTTGACATTTTTCGATAGAAAAAACATTTTTTCAAAATTTCCGATTTTACAACTAGAATGTCATGACTATACAAATCATTGAAATTTTGATCCAAGCAAGTCAAAATGTAAACATAGAGGTCCTTTATGACTGGACAAAGTATAAAAGAGCCAAAAATGATCAAATTTGACATTTTTCGATAGAAAAAACATTTTTTGAAAATTTCCGATTTTACAACTAGAATGTCATGACTATAAAAATCATTGAAATTTTGATCCAAGAAAGTCGAAATGTATACATAGAGGTCCTTTATGACTGGACTAAGTATAAATAAGCCAAAAATGATCAAATTTGACATTTTTCGATAGAAAAAACATTTTTTGAAAATTTTCGATTTTTCAACATGAGAGTCATGCCTATACGAATCATTGAAATTTTGATCCAAGTAAGTCAAAATGTATACATAGAGGTCGTTTATGACTGGACTAAGTATAATTAAGCCAAAAATGATCAAATTTGACTTTTTTCGATAGAAAAAACATTTTTTGAAAATTTCGATTTTACAACATGAGAGTCATGACTTTACAAATCATTGAAATTTTGATCCAAGTAAGTCAAAATGTATACATAGAGGTCGTTTATGACTGGACTAAGTATAAATAAGCCAAAAATGATCAAATTTGACTTTTTTCGATAGAAAAAACATTTTTTGAAAATTTTTGATTTTTCAACATGAGAGGCATGACTATACGAATCATTGAAATTTTGATCCAAGTAAGTCAAAATGTATACAGAAAGGTCGTTTATGACTGGTCTATCAAATTTGACATTTTTCGATAGAAAAAACATTTTTTGAAAATTTTCGATTTTTCAACATGAAAGTCATGACTATACAAATCATTGAAATTTTGATCCAAGTAAGTCAAAATGTATACATAGAGGTCGTTAATGACTGGACTAAGCATAAAAAAGCCAAAAATGATCAAATTTGACATTTTTCGATAGAAAAAACATTTTTAGAAAATATTCGATTTTACAACTAGAATGTCATGACTATACAAATCATTAAAATTTTGATCCAAGTAAGTCAAAATGTATACATAGAGGTCGTTTATGACTGGACTAAGTATAAATAAGCCAAAAATGATCAAATTTGACATTTTTCGATAGAAAAAACATTTTTTGAAAATTTTCGATTTTACAATTAGAATGTCATGACTACAAAAATCATTGAAATTTTGATCCAAGAAAGTCGAAATGTATACATAGAGGTCCTTTATGACTGGACTAAGTATAAATAAGCCAAAAATGATCAAATTTGACATTTTTCGATTGAAAAAACATTTTTTGAAAATTTTCGATTTTTCAACATGAGATTCATGACTATACGAATCATTGAAATTTTGATCCAAGTAAGTCAAAATGTATACATAGAGGTCGTTTATGACTGGACTAAGTATAATTAAGCCAAAAATGATCAAATTTGACATTTTTCGATAGAAAAAACATTTTTTCAAAATTTCCGATTTTACAACTAGAATGTCATGACTATACAAATCATTGAAATTTTGATCCAAGCAAGTCAAAATGTAAACATAGAGGTCCTTTATGACTGGACAAAGTATAAAAGAGCCAAAAATGATCAAATTTGACATTTTTCGATAGAAAAAACATTTTTTGAAAATTTCCGATTTTACAACTAGAATGTCATGACTATAAAAATCATTGAAATTTTGATCCAAGAAAGTCGAAATGTATACATAGAGGTCCTTAATGACTGGACTAAGTATAAATAAGCCAAAAATGATCAAATTTGACATTTTTCGATAGAAAAAACATTTTTTGAAAATTTTCGATTTTTCAACATGAGAGTCATGCCTATACGAATCATTGAAATTTTGATCCAAGTAAGTCAAAATGTATACATAGAGGTCGTTTATGACTGGACTAAGTATAATTAAGCCAAAAATGATCAAATTTGACTTTTTTCGATAGAAAAAACATTTTTTGAAAATTTCGATTTTACAACATGAGAGTCATGACTTTACAAATCATTGAAATTTTGATCCAAGTAAGTCAAAATGTATACATAGAGGTCGTTTATGACTGGACTAAGTATAAATAAGCCAAAAATGATCAAATTTGACTTTTTTCGATAGAAAAAACATTTTTTGAAAATTTTTGATTTTTCAACATGAGAGGCATGACTATACGAATCATTGAAATTTTGATCCAAGTAAGTCAAAATGTATACAGAAAGGTCGTTTATGACTGGTCTATCAAATTTGACATTTTTCGATAGAAAAAACATTTTTTGAAAATTTTCGATTTTTCAACATGAAAGTCATGACTATACAAATCATTGAAATTTTGATCCAAGTAAGTCAAAATGTATACATAGAGGTCGTTAATGACTGGACTAAGCATAAAAAAGCCAAAAATGATCAAATTTGACATTTTTCGATAGAAAAAACATTTTTAGAAAATATTCGATTTTACAACTAGAATGTCATGACTATACAAATCATTAAAATTTTGATCCAAGTAAGTCAAAATGTATACATAGAGGTCGTTTATGACTATACTATGTATAAATAAGCCAAAAATGATCAAATTTGACATTTTTCGATAGAAAAAACATTTTTTGAAAATTTTCGATTTTTCAACATGAGAGTCATGACTATACGAATCAATGAAATTTTGATCCAAGTAAGTCAAAATGTATACATAGAGGTCGTTTATGACAGGACTAAGTATAATTAAGCCAAAAATGATCAAATTTGACATTTTTCGATAGAAAAAACATTTTTTGAAAATTTCCGATTTTACAACTAGAATGTCATGACTATACAAATCATTGAAATTTTGATCCAAGTAAGTCAAAATGTATACATAGTGGTCGTTTATGACTGGACTAAGTATAAATAAGCCAAAAATGATCAAATTTGACATTTTTCGATAGAAAAAACATTTTTTGAAAATTTCCGATTTCACAACGAGAATGTCATGACTATACAAATCATTGAAATTTTGATCCAAGTAAGTAAAAATGTATACATAGAGGTCGTTTATGACTGGACTAAGTATAAATAAGCCAAAAATGATCAAATTTGACATTTTTCGATAGAAAAAACATTTTTTGAAAATTTTTGATTTTTCAACATGAGAGTCATGACTATACGAATCATTGAAATTTTGATCCAAGTAAGTCAAAATGTATACATAGAGGTCGTTTATGACAGGACTAAGTATAATTAAGCCAAAAATGATCAAATTTGACATTTTTCGATAGAAAAAACATTTTTTGAAAATTTCCGATTTTACAACTAGAATGTCATGACTATACAAATCATTGAAATTTTGATCCAAGTAAGTCAAAATGTATACATAGTGGTCGTTTATGACTGGACTAAGTATAAATAAGCCAAAAATGATCAAATTTGACATTTTTCGATAGAAAAAACATTTTTTGAAAATTTCCGATTTCACAACGAGAATGTCATGACTATACAAATCATTGAAATTTTGATCCAAGTAAGTAAAAATGTATACATAGAGGTCGTTTATGACTGGACTAAGTATAAATAAGCCAAAAATGATCAAATTTGACATTTTTCGATAGAAAAAACATTTTTTGAAAATTTTTTATTTTTCAACATGAGAGTCATGACTATACGAATCATTGAAATTTTGATTAAAGTAAGTCAAAATGTATACATAGAGGTCGTTTATGACTGGACTAATTATAAATAAGCCAAAAATTATCAAATTTGACATTTTTCGATAGAAAAAACATTTTTTGAAAATTTTCGATTTTTCAACATGAGAGTCATGACTATACAAATCATTGAAAGTTTTATCGAAGTAAGTCAAAATGTATACAAAGAGGTCGTTTATGACTGCACTAAGTATAAATAAGCCAAAAATGATCAAATTTGACATTTTTCGATAGAAAAAACATTTTTTGAAAATATTCGATTTTACAACTAGAATGTCATGACTATACAAATCATTGAAATTTTGATCCAAGTAAGTCAAAATGTATACATAGAGGTCGTTTATGACTGGACTAAGTATAAATAAGCCAAAAATGATCAAATTTGACTTTTTTCGATAGAAAAAACATTTTTTGAAAATTTTTGATTTTTCAACATGAGAGGCATGACTATACGAATCATTGAAATTTTGATCCAAGTAAGTCAAAATGTATACAGAGAGGTCGTTTATGACTGGTCTAAGTATAAATAAGCCAAAAATGATCAAATTTGACATTTTTCGATAGAAAAAAAATTTTTTGAAAATTTTCGATTTTACAACTAGAATGTGCTTAGATAAAATAGCCAAAAATGATCAAATTTGACATTTTTCGATAGAAAAAACATTTTTTGAAAATTTTCGATTTTTCAACATGAGAGTCATGACTATACAATTAATTGAAATTTTGATCCAAGTAAGTCAAAATGTATACATAGAGGTCGTTTATGACTGGACTAAGTATTAATAAGCCAAAAATGATCAAATTTGACATTTTTCGATAGAAAAAACATTTTTTGAAAATTTACGATTTTACAACTAGAATGTCATGACTATACAAATCATTGAAATTTTGATCCAAATAAGTCAAAATGTATACATACAGGTCGTTTATGACTGGACTAAGTATAAATAAGCCAAAAATGATCAAATTTGACATTTTTCGATAGAAAAAACATTTTTTGAAAATTTCCGATTTTACAACTAGAATGTCATGACTATAAAAATCATTGAAATTTTGATCCAAGTAAGTTGAAATGTATACATAGAGGTCGTTTATGACTGGACTAAGTATAAATAAGCCAAAAATGATCAAATTTGACATTTTTCGATAGAAAAAACATTTTTTGAAAATTTTCGATTTTTCAACATGAGAGTCATGACTATACAATTAATTGAAATTTTGATCCAAGTAAGTCAAAATGTATACATAGAGGTCGTTTATGACTGGACTAAGTATTAATAAGCCAAAAATGATCAAATTTGACATTTTTCGATAGAAAAAACATTTTTTGAAAATTTACGATTTTACAACTAGAATGTCATGACTATACAAATCATTGAAATTTTGATCCAAATAAGTCAAAATGTATACATACAGGTCGTTTATGACTGGACTAAGTATAAATAAGCCAAAAATGATCAAATTTGACATTTTTCGATAGAAAAAACATTTTTTGAAATGATTCGATTTTACAACTAGAATGTCATAACTATACAAATCATTAAAATTTTGATCCAAGTAAGTCAAAATGTATACATAGAGGTCGTTTATGACTGGACTAAGTATAATTAAGCCAAAAATGATCAAATTTGACATTTTTCGATAGAAAAAACATTTTTTCAAAATTTCCGATTTTACAACTAGAATGTCATGACTATACAAATCATTGAAATTTTGATCCAAGCAAGTCAAAATGTAAACATAGAGGTCCTTTATGACTGGACAAAGTATAAAAGAGCCAAAAATGATCAAATTTGACATTTTTCGATAGAAAAAAACATTTTTTGAAAATTTCCGATTTTACAACTAGAATGTCATGACTATAAAAATCATTGAAATTTTGATCCAAGAAAGTCGAAATGTATACATAGAGGTCCTTTATGACTGGACTAAGTATAAATAAGCCAAAAATGATCAAATTTGACATTTTTCGATAGAAAAAACATTTTTTGAAAATTTTCGATTTTTCAACATGAGAGTCATGCCTATACGAATCATTGAAATTTTGATCCAAGTAAGTCAAAATGTATACATAGAGGTCGTTTATGACTGGACTAAGTATAATTAAGCCAAAAATGATCAAATTTGACTTTTTTCGATAGAAAAAACATTTTTTGAAAATTTCGATTTTACAACATGAGAGTCATGACTTTACAAATCATTGAAATTTTGATCCAAGTAAGTCAAAATGTATACATAGAGGTCGTTTATGACTGGACTAAGTATAAATAAGCCAAAAATGATCAAATTTGACTTTTTTCGATAGAAAAAACATTTTTTGAAAATTTTTGATTTTTCAACATGAGAGGCATGACTATACGAATCATTGAAATTTTGATCCAAGTAAGTCAAAATGTATACAGAAAGGTCGTTTATGACTGGTCTATCAAATTTGACATTTTTCGATAGAAAAAACATTTTTTGAAAATTTTCGATTTTTCAACATGAAAGTCATGACTATACAAATCATTGAAATTTTGATCCAAGTAAGTCAAAATGTATACATAGAGGTCGTTAATGACTGGACTAAGCATAAAAAAGCCAAAAATGATCAAATTTGACATTTTTCGATAGAAAAAACATTTTTAGAAAATATTCGATTTTACAACTAGAATGTCATGACTATACAAATCATTAAAATTTTGATCCAAGTAAGTCAAAATGTATACATAGAGGTCGTTTATGACTATACTATGTATAAATGAGCCAAAAATGATCAAATTTGACATTTTTCGATAGAAAAAACATTTTTTGAAAATTTTCGATTTTTCAACATGAGAGTCATGACTATACGAATCAATGAAATTTTGATCCAAGTAAGTCAAAATGTATACATAGAGGTCGTTTATGACAGGACTAAGTATAATTAAGCCAAAAATGATCAAATTTGACATTTTTCGATAGAAAAAACATTTTTTGAAAATTTCCGATTTTACAACTAGAATGTCATGACTATACAAATCATTGAAATTTTGATCCAAGTAAGTCAAAATGTATACATAGTGGTCGTTTATGACTGGACTAAGTATAAATAAGCCAAAAATGATCAAATTTGACATTTTTCGATAGAAAAAACATTTTTTGAAAATTTCCGATTTCACAACGAGAATGTCATGGCTATACAAATCATTGAAATTTTGATCCAAGTAAGTAAAAATGTATACATAGAGGTCGTTTATGACTGGACTAAGTATAAATAAGCCAAAAATGATCAAATTTGACATTTTTCGATAGAAAAAACATTTTTTGAAAATTTTTGATTTTTCAACATGAGAGTCATGACTATACGAATCATTGAAATTTTGATCCAAGTAAGTCAAAATGTATACATAGAGGTCGTTTATGACTGGACTAATTATAAATAAGCCAAAAATTATCAAATTTGACATTTTTCGATAGAAAAAACATTTTTTGAAAATTTTCGATTTTTCAACATGAGAGTCATGACTATACAAATCATTGAAAGTTTTATCGAAGTAAGTCAAAATGTATACAAAGAGGTCGTTTATGACTGCACTAAGTATAAATAAGCCAAAAATGATCAAATTTGACATTTTTCGATAGAAAAAACATTTTTTGAAAATATTCGATTTTACAACTAGAATGTCATGACTATACAAATCATTGAAATTTTGATCCAAGTAAGTCAAAATGTATACATAGAGGTCGTTTATGACTGGACTAAGTATAAATAAGCCAAAAATGATCAAATTTGACTTTTTTCGATAGAAAAAACATTTTTTGAAAATTTTTGATTTTTCAACATGAGAGGCATGACTATACGAATCATTGAAATTTTGATCCAAGTAAGTCAAAATGTATACAGAGAGGTCGTTTATGACTGGTCTAAGTATAAATAAGCCAAAAATGATCAAATTTGACATTTTTCGATAGAAAAAACATTTTTTGAAAATTTTCGATTTTACAACTAGAATGTGCTTAGATAAAATAGCCAAAAATGATCAAATTTGACATTTTTCGATAGAAAAAACATTTTTTGAAAATTTTCGATTTTTCAACATGAGAGTCATGACTATACAATTAATTGAAATTTTGATCCAAGTAAGTCAAAATGTATACATAGAGGTCGTTTATGACTGGACTAAGTATTAATAAGCCAAAAATGATCAAATTTGACATTTTTCGATAGAAAAAACATTTTTTGAAAATTTACGATTTTACAACTAGAATGTCATGACTATACAAATCATTGAAATTTTGATCCAAATAAGTCAAAATGTATACATACAGGTCGTTTATGACTGGACTAAGTATAAATAAGCCAAAAATGATCAAATTTGACATTTTTCGATAGAAAAAAACATTTTTTGAAAATTTCCGATTTTACAACTAGAATGTCATGACTATAAAAATCATTGAAATTTTGATCCAAGTAAGTTGAAATGTATACATAGAGGTCGTTTATGACTGGACTAAGTATAAATAAGCCAAAAATGATCAAATTTGACATTTTTCGATAGAAAAAACATTTTTTGAAAATTTTCGATTTTTCAACATGAGAGTCATGACTATACAATTAATTGAAATTTTGATCCAAGTAAGTCAAAATGTATACATAGAGGTCGTTTATGACTGGACTAAGTATTAATAAGCCAAAAATGATCAAATTTGACATTTTTCGATAGAAAAAACATTTTTTGAAAATTTACGATTTTACAACTAGAATGTCATGACTATACAAATCATTGAAATTTTGATCCAAATAAGTCAAAATGTATACATACAGGTCGTTTATGACTGGACTAAGTATAAATAAGCCAAAAATGATCAAATTTGACATTTTTCGATAGAAAAAACATTTTTTGAAATGATTCGATTTTACAACTAGAATGTCATAACTATACAAATCATTAAAATTTTGATCCAAGTAAGTCAAAATGTATACATAGAGGTCGTATATGACTGGACTAAGTATAAATAAGCCAAAAACGATCAAATTTGACATTTTTCGATAGAAAAAACATTTTTTGAAAATTTTCGATTTTTCAACTAGAATGTCATGACTTTACAAATAATTGAAATTTTGATCCAAGTAAGTCAAAATGTATACATAGAGGTCGTTTATGACTGGACTAAGTATAAATAAGCCAAAACTGATCAAATTTGATATTTTTCGATAGAAAAAACATTTTTTGAAAATTTTCGATTTTTCAACATGAGAGTCATGACTATACAAATCATTGAAATTTTGATCCAAGTAAGTCAAAATGTATACATAGAGGTCGTTTATGACTGGACTAAGTATAAATAAGCCATTAATGATCAAATTTGACATTTTTCGATAGAAAAAACATTTTTTGAAAATTTTCGATTTTTCAACATGAGAGTCAAGACTATACAAATCATTGAAATTTTGATCCAAGTAAGTCAAAATGTATACATTGAAATAGTTTATGACTGGACCAAGTATAAATAAGCCGAAAATGATCAAATTTGACATTTTTCGATAGAAAAAACATTTTTTGAAAATTTTCGATTTTTCAACATGAGCGTCATGACTATACAAATCATTGTTATTTTGATCCAAGTATGTCAAAATGTATACATAGAGGTCGTTTATGACTGGACTAAGTATAAATAAGCCAAAAACGATCAAATTTGACATTTTATGATAGAAAAAACATTTTTTGAAAATTTTCGATTTTTCAACCAGAATGTCATGACTATACAAATAATTGAAATTTTGATCCAAGTAAGTCAAAATGTATACATAGAGGTCGTTTATGACTGGACTAAGTATAAATAAGCCAAAACTGATCAAATTTGATATTTTTCGATAGAAAAAACATTTTTTGAAATTTTCGATTTTTCAACTAGAATGTCATGACTATACAAATCATTGAAATTTTGTTCCAAGTAATACAAAATGTATACAATGAGGTCGTTTATGACTGGAATAAGTATAAATAAGCCAAAAATGATCAAATTTGACATTTTTCAATAGAAAAAACATTTTTTGAAAATTTTTCGGTTTTTCAACTAGAAAGTCATGACTATACAAATAATTGAAATTTTGATCCAAGTAAGTCAAAATGTATACATAGAGGTCGTTTATGACTGGACTAAGTATAAATAAGCCAAAAATGATCAAATTTGACATTTTTCGATAGAAAAAACATTTTTTGGAAATTTTCGATTTTTCAACATGAGAGTCATGACTATACAAATCATTGAAATTTTGATCCAAGTAAGTCAAAATGTATACATAGAAGTCCTTTATGACTGTACTAAGTATAAATAAGCCAAAAATGATCAAATTTGACATTTTTTGATAGAAAAAACATTTTTTGAAAATTTTCGATTTTTCAACATGAGAGTCATGACTATACAAATAATTGAAATTTTGATCCAAGTAAGTCAAAATGTAAACATAGAGGTCCTTTACGACTGGACCAAGTATAAATAAGCCAAAGATGATCAAATTTGACATTTTTCGATAGAAAAAACATTTTTTGAAAATTTCCGATTTTACAACTAGAATGTCATGACTATACAAATCATTAAAATTTTGATCCAAGTAAGTCAAAATGTATACATAGAGGTCGTTTATGACTATACTAAGTATAAATAAGCCAAAAATGATTAAATTTGACATTTTTCGATAGAAAAAACATTTTTTGAAAATTTCCGATTTTACAACTAGAATGTCATGACTATACAAATCATTGAAATTTTGATCCAAGTAAGTCAAAATGTTTACATAGAGGTCGTTTATGACTGGACTAAGCATAAATAAGCCAAAAATGATCAAATTTGACATTTTTCGATAGAAAAAACATTTTTTGAAAATTTTCGATTTTTCAACATGAGAGTCATGACAATACAAATCATTGAAATTTTGATCCAAGTGAGACAAAATGTATACATAGAGGTCGTTTATGACTGGATTAAGTGTCAATAAGCCAAAAATGATCAAATTTGACATTTTTCGATAGAAAAAACATTTTTTGAAAATTTTCGATTTTTCAACATGAGAGTCATGACTATACAAATCATTGAAATTTTGATCCAAGTAAGTCAAAATGTTTACATAGAGGTCGTTTATGACTGGAATAAGTATAAATAAGCCAAAAATGATCAAATTTGACATTTTTCAATAGAAAAAACATTTTTTGGAAATTTTCGATTTTTCAACTAGAATGTCATGACTATACAAATAATTGAAGTTTTGATCCAAGTAAGTCAAAATGTATACATAGAGGTCCTTTATGACTGGACTAAGTATAAATAAGCCAAAAATGATCAAATTTGACATTTTTCGATAGAAAAAAACATTTTTTGAAAATTTTCGATTTTTCAACATGAGAGTCATGACTATACGAATCATTGAAATTTTGATCCAAGTAAGTCAAAATGTATACATAGAGGTCGTTTATGACAGGACTAAGTATAATTAAGCCAAAAATGATCAAATTTGACATTTTTCGATAGAAAAAACATTTTTTAAAAATTTTCGATTTTTCAACATGAGAGTCATGACTAGACAAATCATTGAAATTTTGATCCAAGTAATTCAAAATGTATACATCGAGGTCGTTTATGACTGGACTAAGTATAAATAAGCCAAAACTGATCAAATTTGACATTTTTCGATAGAAAAAACATTTTTTGAAAATTTTCGATTTTTTAACTAGAATGTCATGACTATACAAATCATTGAAATTTTGTTCCAAGTAATTCAAAATGTATACAATGAGGTCGTTTATGACTGGACTAAGTGTAAATAAGCCAAAAATGATCAAATTTGACATTTTTCGATAGAAAAAACATTTTTTGAAAATTTTTGATTTTTCAACATGAGGGTCATGACTATACAAATCATTGAAATTTTGATCCAAGAAAGTCAGAATGTATACAAAGAGGTCGTTTATGACTGGAATAAGCATAAATAAGCCAAAAATGATCAAATTTGACATTTTTCGATAGAAAAAACATTTTTTGAAAATTTTCGATTTTTCAACTAGAATGTCATGACTATACAAATAATTGAAATTTTGATCCAAGTAAGTTAAAATGTATACATAGAGGTCGTTTATGACTGGACTAAGTATAAATAAGCCAAAAATGATTAAATTTGACAGTTTTCGATAGAAAAAACATTTTTTGAAAATTTTCGATTTTTCAACATGAGAGTCATGACTATACAAATCATTGAAATTTTGATCCAAGTAAGTCAAAATGTAAACATAGAGGTCCTTTATGACTGGACAAAGTATAAAAGAGCCAAAATGATCAAATTTGACATTTTTCGATAGAAAAAACATTTTTTGAAAATTTCCGATTTTACAACTAGAATGTCATGACTATAAAAATCATTGAAATTTTGATCCAAGTAAGTTGAAATGTATACATAGAGGTCGTTTATGACTGGACTAAGTATAAATCAGCCAAAAATGATCAAATTTGACATTTTTCGATAGAAAAAACATTTTTTGAAAATTTTCGATTTTTCAACATGAGAGTCATGACTATACGAATCATTTAAATTTTTATCCAAGTCAGTCAAAATACATAGAGGTCGTTTATGACAGGACTAAGTATTATTAAGCCAAAAATGATCAAATTTGACATTTTTCGATAGAAAAAACATTTTTTGAAAATTTCCGATTTAACAACTAGAATGTCATGACTATACAAATCATTGAAATTTTGATCCAAGTAAGTCAAAATGTAAACATAGAGGTCCTTTATGACTGGTCAAAGTATAAAAGAGCCAAAATGATCAAATTTGACATTTTTCGATAGAAAAAACATTTTTTGAAAATTTCCGATTTTACAACTAGAATGTCATGACTATAAAAATCATTGAAATTTTGATCCAAGTAAGTTAAAATGTATACCTAGAGGTCGTTTATGACTGGAATAAGTATAAATAAGCCAAAAATGATCAAATTTGACATTTTTCAATAGAAAAAACATTTTTTGAAAATTTTCGATTTTTCAACTAGAATGTCATGACTATACAAATAATTGAAGTTTTGATCCAAGTAAGTTAAAATGTATACATAGAGGTCCTTTATGACTGGACTAAGTATAAATAAGCCAAAAATGATCAAATTTGACATTTTTCGATAGAAAAAACATTTTTTGAAAATTTTCGATTTTTCAACATGAGAGTCATGACTATACGAATCATTGAAATTTTGATCCAAGTAAGTCAAAATGTATACATAGAGGTCGTTTATGACAGGACTAAGTATAATTAAGCCAAAAATGATCAAATTTGACATTTTTCGATAGAAAAAAACATTTTTTAAAAATTTTCGATTTTTCAACATGAGAGTCATGACTAGACAAATCATTGAAATTTTGATCCAAGTAATTCAAAATGTATACATCGAGGTCGTTTATGACTGGACTAAGTATAAATAAGCCAAAACTGATCAAATTTGACATTTTTCGATAGAAAAAACATTTTTTGAAAATTTTCGATTTTTCAACTAGAATGTCATGACTATACAAATCATTGAAATTTTGTTCCAAGTAATTCAAAATGTATACAATGAGGTCGTTTATGACTGGACTAAGTGTAAATAAGCCAAAAATGATCAAATTTGACATTTTTCGATAGAAAAAACATTTTTTGAAAATTTTTGATTTTTCAACATGAGGGTCATGACTATACAAATCATTGAAATTTTGATCCAAGAAAGTCAGAATGTATACATAGAGGTCGTTTATGACTGGAATAAGCATAAATAAGCCAAAAATGATCAAATTTGACACTTTTCGATAGAAAAAACATTTTTTGAAAATTTTCGATTTTTCAACATAAGAGTCATGACTATACGAATCATTGAAATTTTGATCCAAGTAAGTCAAAATGTATACATAGAGGTCGTTTATGACAGGACTAAGTATAATTAAGCCAAAAATGATCAAATTTGACATTTTTCGATAGAAAAAACATTTTTTAAAAATTTTCGATTTTTCAACATGAGAGTCATGACTAGACAAATCATTGAAATTTTGATTCAAGTAATTCAAAATGTATACATCGAGGTCGTTTATGACTGGACTAAGTATAAATAAGCCAAAACTGATCAAATTTGACATTTTTCGATAGAAAAAACATTTTTTGAAAATTTTCGATTTTTCAACTAGAATGTCATGACTATACAAATCATTGAAATTTTGTTCCAAGTAATTCAAAATGTATACAATGAGGTCGTTTATGACTGGACTAAGTATAAATAAGCCAAAACTGATCAAATTTGACATTTTTCGATAGAAAAAACATTTTTTGAAAATTTTCGATTTTTCAACTAGAATGTCATGACTATACAAATCATTAAAATTTTGTTCCAAGTAATTCAAAATGTATACAATGAGGTCGTTTATGACTGGACTAAGTGTAAATAAGCCAAAAATGATCAAATTTGACATTTTTCGATAGAAAAAACATTTTTTGAAAATTTTTGATTTTTCAACATGAGGGTCATGACTATACAAATCATTGGAATTTTGATCCAAGAAAGTCAGAATGTATACATAGAGGTCGTTTATGACTGGAATAAGCATAAATAACCCAAAAATGATCAAATTTGACATTTTTCGATAGAAAAAACATTTTTTGAAAATTTTCGATTTTTCAACATAAGAGTCATGACTATACAAATCATTGAAATTTTGATCCAAGTAAGTCAAAATGTTTACATAGAGGTCGTATATGACTGGAATAAGTATTAATAAGCCAAAAATGATCAAATTTGACATTTTTCAATAGAAAAAACATTTTTTGAAAATTTTCGATTTTTCAACTAGAATGTCATGACTATACAAATAATTGAAATTTTGATCCAAGTAAGTTAAAATGTATACATAGAGGTCGTTTATGACTGGACTAAGTATAAATAAGCCAAAAATGATTAAATTTGACATTTTTCGATAGAAAAAACATTTTTTGAAAATTTTCGATTTTTCAACATGAGAGTCATGACTATACAAATCATTGAAATTTTGATCCAAGTAAGTCAAAATGTAAACATAGAGGTCCTTTATGACTGGACAAAGTATAAAAGAGCCAAAATGATCAAATTTGACATTTTTCGATAGAAAAAACATTTTTTGAAAATTTCCGATTTTACAACTAGAATGTCATGACTATAAAAATCATTGAAATTTTGATCCAAGTAAGTTGAAATGTATACATAGAGGTCGTTTATGACTGGACTAAGTATAAATAAGCCAAAAATGATCAAATTTTACATTTTTCGATAGAAAAAACATTTTTTTTAAAATTTTCGATTTTTGAACATGAGAGTCATGACTATACGAATCATTTAAATTTTGATCCAAGTCAGTCAAAATACATAGAGGTCGTTTATGACAGGACTAAGTATTATTAAGCCAAAAATGATCAAATTTGACATTTTTCGATAGAAAAAACATTTTTTAAAAATTTCCGATTTAACAACTAGAATGTCATAACTATACAAATCATTAAAATTTTGATCCAAGTAAGTCAAAATGTATACATAGAGGTCGTTTATGACTGGACTAAGTATAAATAAGCCAAAAACGATCAAATTTGACATTTTTCGATAGAAAAAACATTTTTTGAAAATTTCCGATTTTACAACTAGAATGTTATGACTATACAAATCATTGAAATTTTGATCCAAGTAAGTCAAAATGTATACATAGAGGTCGTTTATGACTGGACTAAGTATAAATAAGCCAAAAATGATCAAATTTGACATTTTTCGATAGAAAAAACATTTTTTGAAATTATTCGATTTTACAACTAGAATGTCATAACTATACAAATCATTAAAATTTTGATCCAAGTAAGTCAAAATGTATACATAGAGGTCGTTTATGACTGGACTAAGTATAAATAAGCCAAAAATGATCAAATTTGACATTTTTCGAAAGAAAAAACATTTTTTGAAAACATTCGATTTTACAACTAGAATGTCATGACTATACAAATCATTAAAATTTTGATCCAAGTAAGTCAAAATGTATACATAGAGGTCGTTTATGACTATACTAAGTATAAATAAGCCAAAAATGATTAAATTTGACAGTTTTCGATAGAAAAAACATTTTTTGAAAATTTTCGATTTTTCAACATGAGAGTCATGACTATACAAATCATTGAAATTTTGATCCAAGTAAGTCAAAATGTAAACATAGAGGTCCTTTATGACTGGACAAAGTATAAAAGAGCCAAAATGATCAAATTTGACATTTTTCGATAGAAAAAACATTTTTTGAAAATTTCCGATTTTACAACTAGAATGTCATGACTATAAAAATCATTGAAATTTTGATCCAAGTAAGTTGAAATGTATACATAGAGGTCGTTTATGACTGGACTAAGTATAAATAAGCCAAAAATGATCAAATTTGACATTTTTCGATAGAAAAAACATTTTTTGAAAATTTTCGATTTTTCAACATGAGAGTCATGACTATACGAATCATTTAAATTTTGATCCAAGTCAGTAAAAATACATAGAGGTCGTTTATGACAGGACTAAGTATTATTAAGCCAAAAATGATCAAATTTGACATTTTTCGATAGAAAAAACATTTTTTGAAAATTTCCGATTTAACAACTAGAATGTCATGACTATACAAATCATTGAAATTTTGATCCAAGTAAGTCAAAATGTATACATAGAGGTCGTTTATGACTGGACTAAGTATAAATAAGCCAAAAATGATCAAATTTGACATTTTTCGATCGAAAAAACATTTTTTGAAAATTTTTGATTTTTCAACATAAGAGTCATGACTATACGAATCATTGAAATTTTGATCCAAGTAAGTCAAAATGTATACATAGAGGTCGTTTATGACAGGACTAAGTATAATTAAGCCAAAAATGATCAAATTTGACATTTTTCGATAGAAAAAACATTTTTTAAAAATTTTCGATTTTTCAACATGAGAGTCATGACTAGACAAATCATTGAAATTTTGATCCAAGTAATTCAAAATGTATACATCGAGGTCGTTTATGACTGGACTAAGTATAAATAAGCCAAAACTGATCAAATTTGACATTTTTCGATAGAAAAAACATTTTTTGAAAATTTTCGATTTTTCAACTAGAATGTCATGACTATACAAATCATTGAAATTTTGTTCCAAGTAATTCAAAATGTAAACAATGAGGTCGTTTATGACTGGACTAAGTATAAATAAGCCAAAACTGATCAAATTTGACATTTTTCGATAGAAAAAACATTTTTTGAAAATTTTCGATTTTTCAACTAGAATGTCATGACTATACAAATCATTGAAATTTTGTTCCAAGTAATTCAAAATGTATACAATTAGGTCGTTTATGACTGGACTAAGTGTAAATAAGCCAAAAATGATCAAATTTGACATTTTTCGATAAAAAAAACATTTTTTGAAAATTTTTGATTTTTCAACATGAGGGTCATGACTATACAAATCATTGAAATTTTGATCCAAGAAAGTCAGAATGTATACATAGAGGTCGTTTATGACTGGAATAAGCATAAATAACCCAAAAATGATCAAATTTGACATTTTTCGATAGAAAAAACATTTTTTGAAAATTTTCGTTTTTTCAACATAAGAGTCATGACTATACAAATCATTGAAATTTTGATCCAAGTAAGTCAAAATGTTTACATAGAGGTCGTATATGACTGGAATAAGTATTAATAAGCCAAAAATGATCAAATTTGACATTTTTCAATAGAAAAAACATTTTTTGAAAATTTTCGATTTTTCAACTAGAATGTCATGACTATACAAATAATTGAAATTTTGATCCAAGTAAGTTAAAATGTATACATAGAGGTCGTTTATGACTGGACTAAGTATAAATAAGCCAAAAATGATTAAATTTGACATTTTTCGATAGAAAAAACATTTTTTGAAAATTTTCGATTTTTCAACATGAGAGTCATGACTATACAAATCATTGAAATTTTGATCCAAGTAAGTCAAAATGTAAACATAGAGGTTCTTTATGACTGGACAAAGTATAAAAGAGCCAAAATGATCAAATTTGACATTTTTCGATAGAAAAAACATTTTTTGAAAATTTCCGATTTTACAACTAGAATGTCATGACTATAAAAATCATTGAAATTTTGATCCAAGTAAGTTGAAATGTATACATAGAGGTCGTTTATGACTGGACTAAGTATAAATAAGCCAAAAATGATCAAATTTTACATTTTTCGATAGAAAAAACATTTTTTTTAAAATTTTCGATTTTTCAACATGAGAGTCATGACTATACGAATCATTTAAATTTTGATCCAAGTCAGTCAAAATACATAGAGGTCGTTTATGACAGGACTAAGTATTATTAAGCCAAAAATGATCAAATTTGACATTTTTCGATAGAAAAAACATTTTTTAAAAATTTCCGATTTAACAACTAGAATGTCATGACTATACAAATCATTGAAATTTTGATCCAAGTAAGTCAAAATGTATACATTGAGGTCGTTTATGACTGGACTAAGTATAAATAAGCCAAAAATGATCAAATTTGACATTTTTCGATAGAAAAAACATTTTTGAAAATTTTCGATTTTTCAACATGAGAGTCATGACTATACAAATCATTGAAAGTTTTGTCGAAGTAAGTCAAAATGTATACATAGAGGTCGTTTATGACTGCACTAAGTATAAATAAGCCAAAAATGATCAAATTTGACTTTTTTCGTTAGAAAAAACATTTTTTGAAAATTTTTGATTTTTCAACATGAGAGGCATGACTATACGAATCATTGAAATTTTGATCCAAGTAAGTCAAAATGTATACAGAGAGGTCGTTTATGACTGGTCTAAGTATAAATAAGCCAAAAATGATCAAATTTGACATTTTTCGATAGAAAAAACATTTTTTGAAAATTTTTGATTTTTCAACATGAGGGTCATGACTATACAAATCATTGAAATTTTGATCCAAGAAAGTCAGAATGTATACATAGAGGTCGTTTATGACTGGAATAAGCATAAATAAGCCAAAAATGATCAAATTTGACATTTTTCGATAGAAAAAAACATTTTTTGAAAATTTTCGATTTTTCAACATAAGAGTCATGACTATACAAATCATTGAAATTTTGATCCAAGTAAGTCAAAATGTTTACATAGAGGTCGTATATGACTGGAATAAGTATTAATAAGCCAAAAATGATCAAATTTGACATTTTTCAATAGAAAAAACATTTTTTGAAAATTTTCGATTTTTCAACTAGAATGTCATGACTATACAAATAATTGAAATTTTGATCCAAGTAAGTTAAAATGTATACATAGAGGTCGTTTATGACTGGACTAAGTATAAATAAGCCAAAAATGATTAAATTTGACAGTTTTCGATAGAAAAAACATTTTTTGAAAATTTTCGATTTTTCAACATGAGAGTCATGACTATACAAATCATTGAAATTTTGATCCAAGTAAGTCAAAATGTAAACATAGAGGTCCTTTATGACTGGACAAAGTATAAAAGAGCCAAAATGATCAAATTTGACATTTTTCGATAGAAAAAACATTTTTTGAAAATTTCCGATTTTACAACTAGAATGTCATGACTATAAAAATCATTGAAATTTTGATCCAAGTAAGTTGAAATGTATACATAGAGGTCGTTTATGACTGGACTAAGTATAAATAAGCCAAAAATGATCAAATTTTACATTTTTCGATAGAAAAAACATTTTTTTTTAAATTTTCGATTTTTCAACATGAGAGTCATGACTATACGAATCATTTAAATTTTGATCCAAGTCAGTCAAAATACATAGAGGTCGTTTATGACAGGACTAAGTATTATTAAGCCAAAAATGATCAAATTTGACATTTTTCGATAGAAAAAACATTTTTTGAAAATTTCCGATTTAACAACTAGAATGTCATGACTATACAAATCATTGAAATTTTGATCCAAGTAAGTCAAAATGTAAACATAGAGGTCCTTTATGACTGGACAAAGTATAAAAGAGCCAAAATGATCAAATTTGACATTTTTCGATAGAAAAAACATTTTTTGAAAATTTCCGATTTTACAACTAGAATGTCATGACTATAAAAATCATTGAAATTTTGATCCAAGTAAGTTGAAATGTATACATAGAGGACGTTTATGACTGGAATAAGTATAAATAAGCCAAAAATGATCAAATTTGACATTTTTCAATAGAAAAAACACTTTTTGAAAATTTTCGATTTTTCAACTAGAATGTCATGACTATACAAATAATTGAAGTTTTGATCCAAGTAAGTCAAAATGTATACATAGAGGTCCTTTATGACTGGACTAAGTATAAATAAGCCAAAAATGATCAAATTTGACATTTTTCGATAGAAAAAACATTTTTTGAAAATTTTCGATTTTTCAACATGAGAGTCATGACTATACGAATCATTGAAATTCTGATCCAAGTAAGTCAAAATGTATACATAGAGGTCGTTTATGACAGGACTAAGTATAATTAAGCCAAAAATGATCAAATTTGACATTTTTCGATAGAAAAAACATTTTTTAAAAATTTTCGATTTTTCAACATGAGAGTCATGACTAGACAAATCATTGAAATTTTGATCCAAGTAATTCAAAATGTATACATCGAGGTCGTTTATGACTGGACTAAGTATAAATAAGCCAAAACTGATCAAATTTGACATTTTTCGATAGAAAAAACATTTTTTGAAAATTTTCGATTTTTCAACTAGAATGTCATGACTATACAAATCATTGAAATTTTGTTCCATGTAATTCAAAATGTATACAATGAGGTCGTTTATGACTTGACTAAGTGTAAATAAGCCAAAAATGATCAAATTTGACATTTTTCGATAGAAAAAACATTTTTTGAAAATTTTTGATTTTTAAACATGAGGGTCATGACTATACAAATCATTGAAATTTTGATCCAAGAAAGTCAGAATGTATACATAGAGGTCGTTTATGACTGGAATAAGCATAAATAAGCCAAAAATGATCAAATTTGACATTTTTCGATAGAAAAAACATTTTTTGAAAATTTTCGATTTTTCAACATAAGAGTCATGACTATACAAATCATTGAAATTTTGATCCAAGTAAGTCAAAATGTTTACATAGAGGTCGCATATGACTGGAATAAGTATTAATAAGCCAAAAATGATCAAATTTGACATTTTTCAATAGAAAAAACATTTTTTGAAAATTTTCGATTTTTCAACTAGAATGTCATGACTATACAAATACTTGAAATTTTGATCCAAGTAAGTTAAAATGTATACATAGAGGTCGTTTATGACTGGACTAAGTATAAATAAGCCAAAAATGATTAAATTTGACAGTTTTCGATAGAAAAAACATTTTTTGAAAATTTTCGATTTTTCAACATGAGAGTCATGACTATACAAATCATTGAAATTTTGATCCAAGTAAGTCAAAATGTAAACATAGAGGTCCTTTATGACTGGACAAAGTATAAAAGAGCCAAAATGATCAAATTTGACATTTTTCGATAGAAAAAACATTTTTTGAAAATTTTCGATTTTTCAACTAGAATGTCATGACTATACAAATCATTGAAATTTTGTTCCAAGTAATTCAAAATGTATACAATGAGGTCGTTTATGACTGGACTAAGTATAAATAAGCCAAAACTGATCAAATTTGACATTTTTCGATAGAAAAAACATTTTTTGAAAATTTTCGATTTTACAACTAGAATGTCATGACTATAAAAATCATTGAAATTTTGATCCAAGTAAGTTGAAATGTATACATAGAGGTCGTTTATGACTGGACTAAGTATAAATAAGCCAAAAATGATCAAATTTTACATTTTTCGATAGAAAAAACATTTTTTGAAAATTTTCGATTTTTCAACATGAGCGTCATGACTATACGAATCATTTAAATTTTGATACAAGTCAGTCAAAATACATAGAGGTCGTTTATGACAGGACTGAGTATTATTAAGCCAAAAATGATCAAATTTGACATTTTTCGATAGAAAAAACATTTTTTAAAAATATCCGATTTAACAACTAGAATGTCATGACTATACAAATCATTGAAATTTTGATCCAAGTAAGTCAAAATGTATACATTGAGGTCGTTTATGACTGGACTAAGTATAAATAAGCCAACAAATGATCAAATTTGACATTTTTCGATAGAAAAAACATTTTTTGAAAATTTTCGATTTTACAACTAGAATGTCATGACTATAAAAATCATTGAAATTTTGATCCAAGTAAGTTGAAATGTATACATAGAGGTCGTTTATGACTGGACTAAGTATAAAAAAGCCAAAAATGATCAAATTTGACATTTTTCGATAGAAAAAACATTTTTTGAAAATTTTTGATTTTTCAACATAAGAGTCATGACTATACGAATCATTGAAATTTTGATCCAAGTAAGTCAAAATGTATACATAGAGGTCGTTTATGACTGGACTAAGTAATATTACGCCAAAAATGATCAAATTTGACATTTTTCGATAGAAAAAACATTTTTGAAAATTTTCGATTTTTCAACATGAGAGTCATGACTATACAAATCATTGAAAGTTTTATCGAAGTAAGTCAAAATGTGTACATAGAGGTCGTTTATGGTTGCACTAAGTATAAATAAGCCAAAAATGATCAAATTTGACTTTTTTCGATAGAAAAAACATTTTTTGAAAATTTTTGATTTTTCAACATGAGAGGCATGACTATACGAATCATTGAAATTTTGATCCAAGTAAGTCAAAATGTATACAGAGAGGTCGTTTATGACTGGTCTAAGTATAAATAAGCCAAAAATGATCAAATTTGACATTTTTCGATAGAAAAAACATTTTTTGAAAATTTTCGATTTTTCAACATGAAAGTCATGACTATACAAATCATTGAAATTTTGATCCAAGTAAGTCAAAATGTATACATAGAGGTCGTTTATGACTGGACTAAGTATTAATAAGCCAAAAATGATCAAATTTGACATTTTTCGATAGAAAAAACATTTTTTGAAAATTTCCGATTTTACAACTAGAATGTCATGAGTATACAAATCATTGAAATTTTGATCCAAGTAAGTCAAAATGTATACATAGAGGTCGTTTAAGACTGGACTAAGTATAAATAAGCCAAAAATGATCAAATTTGAAATTTTTCGCTAGAAAAAACATTTTTTGAAATTATTCGATTTTACAACTAGAATGTCATAACTATACAAATCATTAAAATTTTGATCCAAGTAAGTCAAAATGTATACATAGAGGTCGTTTATGACTGGACTAAGTATAAATAAGCCAAAAATGATCAAATTTGACATTTTTCGATAGAAAAAACATTTTTTGAAAACATTCGATTTTACAACTAGAATGTCATGACTATACAAATCATTAAAATTTTGATCCAAGTAAGTCAAAATGTATACATAGGGGTCGTTTATGACTATACTAAGTATAAATAAGCCAAAAATGATCAAATTTGACATTTTTCGATAGAAAAAACATTTTTTGAAAATTTCCGATTTAACAACTAGAATGTCCTGACTATACAAATCATTGAAATTTTGATCCAAGTAAGTCAAAATGTATACATGGAGGTCGTTTATGACTGGACTAAGTATAAATAAGCCAAAAATGATCAAATTTGACATTTTTCGATAGAAAAAACATTTTTTGAAAATTTTCGATTTTTCAACATGAGAGTCATGACTATACAAACCATTGAAATTTTGATCCAAGTAATTCAAAATGTATACATAGAGGTCGTTTATGACTGGACTAAGTATAAATAAGCCCAAAACGATCAAATTTGACATTTTTCGATAGAAAAAACATTTTTTGAAAATTTTCGATTTTTCAACTAGAATGTCATGACTATACAAATAATTGAAATATTGATCCAAGTAAGTCAAAATGTAGACATAGAGGTCGTTTATGACTGGACTAAGTATAAATAAGCTAAAACTGATCAAATTTGATATTTTTCGATAGAATAAACATTTTTTGAAAATTTTCGATTTTTCAACATGAGAGTCATGACTATACAAATCATTGAAATTTTGATCCAAGTAAGTCAAAATGTATACATAGAGGTCGTTTATGACTGGACTAAGTATAAATAAGCCATTAATGATCAAATTTCACATTTTTCGATAGAAAAAATTTTTTTGAAAATTTTCGATTTTTCAACATGAGAGTCATGACTATACAAATCATTGAAATTTTGATCCAAGTAAGTCAAAATGTATACATAGAGGTCGTTTATGACTGGACCAAGTATAAATAAGCCGAAAATGATCAAATTTGATATTTTTCGATAGAAAAAACATTTTTTGAAATTTTCGATTTTTCAACTAGAATGTCATGACTATACAAATCATTAAAATTTTGATCCAAGTAAGTCAAAATGTATACATAGAGGTCGTTTATGACTATACTAAGTATAAATAAGCCAAAAATGATCAAATTTGACATTTTTCGATAGAAAAAACATTTTTTGAAAATTTCCGATTTTACAACTAGAATGTCATGACTATACAAATCATTGAAATTTTGATCCAAGTAAGTCAAAATGTATACATAGAGGTCGTTTATGACTGGACTAAGCATAAATAAGCCAAAAATGATCAAATTTGACATTTTTCGAGAGAAAAAACATTTTTTGAAAATTTTCGATTTTTCAACATGAGAGTCATGACTATACAAATCATTGAAATTTTGATCCAAGTAAGTCAAAATGTATACATAGAGGTCGTTTATGACTGGACTAAGTATAAATAAGCCAAAAATGATCAAATTTGACATTTTTCGATAGAAAAAACATTTTTTGAAAATTTTCGATTTTTCAACATGAGAGTCATGACTATACAAACCATTGAAATTTTGATCCAAGTAATTCAAAATGTATACATAGAGGTCGTTTATGACTGGACTAAGTATAATTAAGCCCAAAACGATCAAATTTGACATTTTTCGATAGAAAAAACATTTTTTGAAAATTTTCGATTTTTCAACTAGAATGTCATGACTATACAAATAATTGAAATTTTGATCCAAGTAAGTCAAAATGTAGACATAGAGGTCGTTTATGACTGGACTAAGTATAAATAAGCCAAAACTGATCAAATTTGATATTTTTCGATAGAATAAACATTTTTTGAAAATTTTCGATTTTTCAACATGAGAGTCATGACTATACAAATCATTGAAATTTTGATCCAAGTAAGTCAAAATGTATACATAGAGGTGGTTTATGACTGGACTAAGTATAAATAAGCCATTAATGATCAAATTTCACATTTTTCGATAGAAAAAATTTTTTTGAAAATTTTCGATTTTTCAACATGAGAGTCATGACTATACAAATCATTGAAATTTTGATCCAAGTAAGTCAAAATGTATACATAGAGGTCGTTTATGACTGGACCAAGTATAAATAAGCCGAAAATGATCAAATTTGATATTTTTCGATAGAAAAAACATTTTTTGAAATTTTCGATTTTTCAACTAGAATGTCATGACTATACAAATCATTAAAATTTTGATCCAAGTAAGTCAAAATGTATACATAGAGGTCGTTTATGACTATACTAAGTATAAATAAGCCAAAAATGATCAAATTTGACATTTTTCGATAGAAAAAACATTTTTTGAAAATTTCCGATTTTACAACTAGAATGTCATGACTATACAAATCATTGAAATTTTGATCCAAGTAAGTCAAAATGTATACATAGAGGTCGTTTATGACTGGACTAAGCATAAATAAGCCAAAAATGATCAAATTTGACATTTTTCGAGAGAAAAAACATTTTTTGAAAATTTTCGATTTTTCAACATGAGAGTCATGACTATACAAATCATTGAAATTTTGATCCAAGTAAGTCAAAATGTATACATAGAGGTCGTTTATGACTGGACTAAGTATAAATAAGCCAAAAATGATTAAATTTGACATTTTTCGATAGAAAAAACATGTTTTGAAAATTTTCGATTTTTCAACATGAGAGTCATGACTAGACAAATCATTGAAATTTTGATCCAAGTAGTTCAAAATGTATACATCGAGGTCGTTTATGACTGGACTAAGTATAAATAAGCCAAAACTGATCAAATTTGACATTTTTCGATAGAAAAAACATTTTTTGAAAATTTTCGATTTTCAACATGAGAGTCATGACTATACAAATCATTGAAATTTTGATCCAAGTATTTCAAAATGTATACATAGAGGTCGTTTATGACTGGACTAAGTATATATAAGCCAAAAACGATCAAATTTGACATTTTATGATAGAAGAAACATATTTTGAAAATTTTCGATTTTTCAACTAGAATGTCATGACTATACAAATAATTGAAATTTTGATCCAAGTAAGTCAAAATGTATACATAGAGGTCGTTTATGACTGGACTAAGTATAAATAAGCCAAAACTGATCAAATTTGATATTTTTCGATAGAAAAAACATTTTTTGAAATTTTCGATTTTTCAACTAGAATGTCATGACTATACAAATCATTGAAATTTTGTTCCAAGTAATTCAAAATGTATACAATGAGGTCGTTTATGACTGGACTAAGTGTAAATAAGCCAAAAATGATCAAATTTGACATTTTTCGATAGAAAAAACATTTTTTGAAAATTTTTGATTTTTCAACATGAGGGTTATGACTATACAAATCATTGAAATTTTGATCCAAGAAAGTCAAAATGTATACATAGAGGTCGTTTATGACTGGACTAAGTATAAATAAGCCAAAAATGATCAAATTTGACATTTTTCGATAGAAAAAACATTTTTTGAAAATTTTCGATTTTTCAACATGAGAGTCATGACTAGACAAATCATTGAAATTTTGATCCAAGTAAGTCAAAATGTATACATAGAGGTCGTTTATGACAGGACTAAGTGTAAATAATCCAAAAATGATCAAATTTGACATTTTTCGATAGAAAAAACATTTTTTGAAAATTTTCGATTTTTCAACATGATAGTCATGACTATACAAAACATTGAAATTTTTATCCAAGTAATTCAAAATGTATACATAGAGGTCCTTTATGACTTGACTAAGTATAAATAAGCCAAAAATGATCAAATTTGACATTTTTCGATAGAAAAAACAGTTTTTGAAAATTTTCGAAATTTCAACATGAGAGTCATGACTAAACAAAACATTGAAATTTTGATCCTAGTAAGTCAAAATGTATACATAGAGGTCGTTTATGACTGGACTAAGTATAAATAAGCCAAAAATGATCAAATTTGACATTTTTCGATAGAAAAAACATTTTTTGAAAATTTTCGATTTTTCAACATGAGAGTCATGACTATACAAATCATTGAAAGTTTTATCGAAGTAGGTCAAAATGTATACATAGAGGTCGTTTATGACTGCACTAAGTATAAATAAGCCAAAAATGATCAAATTTGACATTTTTCGATAGAAAAAACATTTTTTAAAAATATTCGATTTTACAACTAGAATGTCATGACTGTACAAATCATTGAAATTTTGATCCAAGTAAGTCAAAATGTATACATAGAGGTCGCTTATGACTGGACTAAGTATAAATAAGCCAAAAATGATCAAATTTGACTTTTTTCGATAGAAAAAACATTTTTTGAAAATTTTTGATTTTTCAACATGAGAGGCATGACTATACGAATCATTGAAATTTTGATCCAAGTAAGTCAAAATGTATACAGAGAGGTCGTTTATGACTGGTCTAAGTATAAATAAGCCAAAAATGATCAAATTTGACATTTTTCGATAAAAAAAACATTTTTTGAAAATTTTCGATTTTACAACTAGAATGTCATGACTATTCAAATCATTAAAATTTTGATCCAAGTAATTCAAAATGTATAAATAGAGGTCGTTTATGACTGGTCTGAGTATAAATAAGCCAAAAATGATCAAATTTGACATTTTTCGATAGAAAAAACATTTTTTGAAAATTTTCGATTTTTCAACATGAAAGTCATGACTATACAAATCATTGAAATTTTGATCCAAGTAAGTCAAAATGTATACATAGAGGTCGTTTAGGACTGGACTAAGTATTAATAAGCCAAAAATGATCAAATTTGACATTTTTCGATAGAAAAAACATTTTTTGAAAATTTTCGATTTTTCAAAATGAGAGTCATGACTATACAATTAATTGAAATTTTGATCCAAGTAAGTCAAAATGTATACATAGAGGTCCTTAATGACTGGACTAAGTATAAATAAGCCAAAAATGATCAAATTTGACATTTTTCGATAGAAAAAACATTTTTTGAAAATTTCCGATTTTACAACTAGAATGTCATGACTATACAAATCATTGAAATTTTGATCCAAGTAAGTCAAAATGTATACATAGAGGTCGTTTATGACTGGACTAAGTATAAATAAGCCAAAAATGATCAAATTTGACATTTTTCGATAGAAAAAACCTTTTTTGAAATTATTCGATTTTACAACTAGAATGTCATAACTATACAAATCATTCAAATTTTGATCCAAGTAAGTCAAAATGTATACATAGAGGTCGTTTATGACTGGACTAAGTATAAATAAGCCAAAAATGATCAAATTTGACATTATTCGATAGAAAAAACATTTTTTGAAAACATTCGATTTTACAACTAGAATGTCATGACTATACAAATCATTAAAATTTTGATCCAAGTAAGTCAAAATGTATACATAGTGGTCGTTTATGACTATACTAAGTATAAATAAGCCAAAAATGATCAAATTTGACATTTTTCGATAGAAAAAACATTTTTTGAAAATTTCCGATTTATCAACTAGAATGTCATGACTATACAAATCATTGAAATTTTGATCCAAGTAAGTCAAAATGTATACATAGAGGGCGTATATGACTGGACTAAGTATAAATAAGCCAAAAATGATCAAATTTGACATTTTTCGATAGAAAAAACATTTTTTGAAAATTTTCGATTTTTCAACATGAGAGTCATGACTATATAAAAATCATTGAAATTTTGATCCAAGTAAGTCAAAATGTATAAATAGAGGTCGTTTATGACTGGACTAAGTATAAATAAGCCAAAACTGATCAAATTTGATATTTTTCGATAGAAAAAACATTTTTTGAAAATTTTCGATTTTTCAACATGAGAGTCATGACTATACATATCATTGAAATTTTGATCCAAGTAAGTCAAAATGTATACATAGAGGTCGTTTATGACTGGACTAAGTATAAATAAGCCATTAATGATCAAATTTGACATTTTTCGATAGAAAAAACATTTTTTGAAAATTTTCGATTTTTCAACATGAGAGTCATGACTATACAAATCATTGAAATTTTGATCCAAGTAAGTCAAAATGTATACAAAGAGGTCGTTTATGACTGGACCAAGTATAAATAAGCCGAAAATGATCAAATTTGACAATTTCGATAGAAAAAACATTTTTTGAAAATTTTCGATTTTTCAACATGAGCGTCATGACTATACAAATCATTGAAATTTTGATCCAAGTAAGTCAAAATGTATACACAGAGATCGTTTATGACTGGACTAAGTATAAATAGGCCAAAAATGATCAAAATTGACATTTTTCGATAGAAAAAAATTTTTTGAAAATTTTCGATTTTTCAACATGAGCGTCATGACTATACAAATCATTGAAATTTTGATCCAAGTAAGTCAAAATGTATACATAGAGGTCGTTTATGACTGGACTAAGTATAAATAAGCCAAAAATGATTAAATTTGACATTTTTCGATAGAAAAAACATTTTTTGAAAATTTTCGATTTTTCAACATGAGAGTCATGACTAGACAAATCATTGAAATTTTGATCCAAGTAGTTCAAAATGTATACATCGAGGTCGTTTATGACTGGACTAAGTATAAATAAGCCAAAACTGATCAAAATTGACATTTTTCGATAGAAAAAACATTTTTTGAAAATTTTCGATTTTTCAACTAGAATGTCATGACTATACAAATCATTGAAATTTTGTTCCAAGTAATTCAAAATGTATACAATGAGGTCGTTTATGACTGGACTAAGTGTAAATAAGCCAAAAACGATCAAATTTGACATTTTTCGATAGAAAAAACATTTTTTGAAAATTTTTGATTTTTCAACATGAGGGTCAAGACTATACAAATCATTGAAATTTTGATCCAAGAAAGTCAAAATGTATACATAGAGGTCGTTTATGACTGGACTACGTATAAATAAGCCAAAAATGATCAAATTTGACATTTTTCGATAGAAAAAACATTTTTTGAAAATTTTCGATTTTTCAACATGAGAGTCATGACTAGACAAATCATTGAAATTTTGATCCAAGTAAGTCAAAATGTATACATAGAGGTCGTTTATGACAGGACTAAGTGTAAATAATCCAAAAATGATAAAATTTGACATTTTTCGATAGAAAAAACATTTTTTGAAAATTTTCGATTTTTCAACATGATAGTCATGACTATACAAAACATTGAAATTTCTATCCAAGTAATTCAAAATGTATACATAGAGGTCCTTTATGACTTGACTAAGTATAAATAAGCCAAAAATGATCAAATTTGACATTTTTCGATAGAAAAAACAGTTTTTGAAAATTTTCGAAATTTCAACATGAGAGTCATGACTAAACAAAACATTGAAATTTTGATCCTAGTAAGTCAAAATGTATACATAGAGGTCGTTTATGACTGGACTAAGTATAAATAAGCCAAAAATGATCAAATTTGACATTTTTCGATAGAAAAAACATTTTATGAAAATTTTCGATTTTTCAACATGAGAGTCATGACTATACAAATCATTGAATGTTTTATCGAAGTAAGTCGAAATGTATACATAGAGGTCGTTTATGACTGCACTAAGTATAAATAAGCCAAAAATGATCAAATTTGACATTTTTCGATAGAAAAAACATTTTTTAAAAATATTCGATTTTACAACTAGAATGTCATGACTGTACAAATCATTGAAATTTTGATAAAAGTAAGTCAAAATGTATACATAGAGGTCGTTTATGACTGGACTAAGTATAAATAAGCCAAAAATGATCAAATTTGACATTTTTCGATAGAAAAAACATTTTTTGAAAATTTTCGATTTTACAACTAGAATGTCATGACTATTCAAATCATTAAAATTTTGATCCAAGTAATTCAAAATGTATAAATAGAGGTCGTTTATGACTGGTCTGAGTATAAATAAGCCAAAAATGATCAAATTTGACATTTTTCGATAGAAAAAACATTTTTTGAAAATTTTTGATTTTTCAACATGAGAGGCATGACTATACGAATCATTGAAATTTTGATCCAAGTAAGTCAAAATGTATACAGAGAGGTCGTTTATGACTGGTCTAAGTATAAATAAGCCAAAAATGATCAAATTTGACATTTTTCGATAAAAAAAACATTTTTTGAAAATTTTCGATTTTACAACTAGAATGTCATGACTATTCAAATCATTAAAATTTTGATCCAAGTAATTCAAAATGTATAAATAGAGGTCGTTTATGACTGGTCTGAGTATAAATAAGCCAAAAATGATCAAATTTGACATTTTTCGATAGAAAAAACATTTTTTGAAAATTTTCGATTTTTCAACATGAAAGTCATGACTATACAAATCATTGAAATTTTGATCCAAGTAAGTCAAAATGTATACATAGAGGTCGTTTATGACTGGACTAAGTATTAATAAGCCAAAAATGATCAAATTTGACATTTTTCGATAGAAAAAACATTTTTTGAAAATTTTCGATTTTTCAAAATGAGAGTCATGACTATACAATTAATTGAAATTTTGATCCAAGTAAGTCAAAATGTAACATAGAGGTCCTTAATGACTGGACTAAGTATAAATAAGCCAAAAATGATCAAATTTGACATTTTTCGATAGAAAAAACATTTTTTGAAAATTTCCGATTTTACAACTAGAATGTCATGACTATACAAATCATTGAAATTTTGATCCAAGTAAGTCAAAATGTATACATAGAGGTCGTTTATGACTGGACTAAGTATAAATAAGCCAAAAATGATCAAATTTGACATTTTTCGATAGAAAAAACATTTTTTGAAATTATTCGATTTTACAACTAGAATGTCATAACTATACAAATCATTCAAATTTTGATCCAAGTAAGTCAAAATGTATACATAGAGGTCGTTTATGACTGGACTAAGTATAAATAAGCCAAAAATGATCAAATTTGACATTTTTCGATAGAAAAAACATTTTTTGAAAACATTCGATTTTACAACTAGAATGTCATGACTATACAAATCATTAAAATTTTGATTCAAGTAAGTCAAAATGTATACATAGAGGCCGTTTATGACTATACTAAGTATAAATAAGCCAAAAATGATCAAATTTGACATTTTTCGATAGAAAAAACATTTTTTGAAAATTTCCGATTTAACAACTAGAATGTCATGACTATACAAATCATTGAAATTTTGATCCAAGTAAGTCAAAATGTATACATAGAGGGCGTTTATGACTGGACTAAGTATAAATAAGCCAAAAATGATCAAATTTGACATTTTTCGATAGAAAAAAACATTTTTTGAAAATTTTCGATTTTTCAACATGAGAGTCATGACTATACAAATCATTGAAATTTTGATCCAAGTAAGTCAAAATGTATAAATAGAGGTCGTTTATGACTGGACTAAGTATAAATAAGCCAAAACTGATCAAATTTGATATTTTTCGATAGAAAAAACATTTTTTGAAAATTTTCGATTTTTCAACATGAGAGTCATGACTATACAAATCATTGAAATTTTGATCCAAGTAAGTCAAAATGTATACATAGAGGTCGTTTATGACTGGACTAAGTATAAATAAGCCATTAATGATCAAATTTGACATTTTTCGATAGAAAAAACATTTTTTGAAAATTTTCGATTTTTCAACATGAGAGTCATGACTATACAAATCATTGAAATTTTGATCCAAGTAAGTCAAAATGTATACATAGAGGTCGTTTATGACTGGACCAAGTATAAATAAGCCAAAAATGATCAAATTTGACATTTTTCGATAGAAAAAACATTTTTTGAAAATTTTCGATTTTTCAACATGAGCGTCATGACTATACAAATCATTGAAATTTTGATCCAAGTAAGTCAAAATGTAAACACAGAGATCGTTTATGACTGGACTAAGTATAAATAGGCCAAAAATGATCAAAATTGACATTTTTCGATAGAAAAAAATTTTTTGAAAATTTTCGATTTTTCAACATGAGAGTCATGACTATGCAAATCATTGAAATTTCGATCCAAGTAAGTCAAAATGTATACATAGAGGTCGTTTATGACTGGAATTAGTATAAATGAGCCGAAAATGATCAAATTTGACATTTTTCGATAGAAAAAACATTTTTTGAAAATTTTCGATTTTTAAACATGAGCGTCATGACTATACAAATCATTGAAATTTTGATCCTAGTAAGTCAAAATGTATACACAGAGATCGTTTATGACTGGACTAAGTATAAATAGGCCAAAAATGATCAAAATTGACATTTTTCGATAGAAAAAAATTTTTTGAAAATTTTCGAATTTCAACATGAGAGTCATGACTATACAAATCATTGAAATTTTGATCCAAGTATTTCAAAATGTATACATAGAGGTCGTTTATGACTGGACTTGGTATAAATAAGCCAAGAACGATCAAATTTGACATTTTATGATAGAAAAAACATTTTTTGAAAATTTTCGATTTTTCAACTAGAATGTCATGACTATACAAATAATTGAAATTTTGATCCAAGTAAGTCAAAATGTAAACATAGAGGTCCTTTATGACTGGACAAAGTATGAAAGAGCCAAAAATGATCAAATTTGACATTTTTCGATAGAAAAAACATTTTTTGAAAATTTTCGATTTTTCAACATGAGAGTCATGACTATACGAATCATTGAAATTTTGATCCAAGTAAGTCAAAATGTATACATAGAGGTCGTTTATGACTGGACTAAGTACAGTTACGCCAAAAATGATCAAATTTGACATTTTTCGATAGAAAAAACATTTTTGAAAATTTTCGATTTTTCAACATGAGAGTCATGACTATACAAATCATTGAAAGTTTTATCGAAGTAAGTCAAAATGTATACATAGAGGTCGTTTATGACTGCACTAAGTATAAATAAGCCAAAAATGATCAAATTTGACATTTTTCGATAGAAAAAACATTTTTTGAAAATATTCGATTTTACAACTAGAATGTCATGACTATACAAATCATTGAAATTTTGATCCAAGTAAGTCAAAATGTATACATAGAGGTCGTTTATGACTGGACTAAGTATAAATAAGCCAAAAATGATCAAATTTGACTTTTTTCGATAGAAAAAACATTTTTTGAAAATTTTTGATTTTTCAACATGAGAGGCATGACTATACGAATCATTGAAATTTTGATCCAAGTAAGTCAAAATGTATACAGAGAGGTCGTTTATGACTGGTCTAAGTATAAATAAGCCAAAAATGATCAAATTTTACATTTTTCGATAAAAAAAACATTTTTTGAAAATTTTCGATTTTACAACTAGAATGTCATGACTATTCAAATCATTAAAATTTTGATCCAAGTAATTCAAAATGTATAAATAGAGGTCGTTTATGACTGGTCTGAGTATAAATAAGCCAAAAATGATCAAATTTGACATTTTTCGATAGAAAAAACATTTTTTGAAAATTTTCGATTTTTCAACATGAAAGTCATGACTATACAAATCATTGAAATTTTGATCCAAGTAAGTCAAAATGTATACATAGAGGTCGTTTATGACTGGACTAAGTATTAATAAGCCAAAAATGATCAAATTTGACATTTTTCGATAGAAAAAACATTTTTTGAAAATTTTCGATTTTTCAACATGAGAGTCATGACTATACAATTAATTGAAATTTTGATCCAAGAAAGTCAAAATGTATACATAGAGGTCCTTAATGACTGGACTAAGTATAAATAAGCCAAAAATGATCAAATTTGACATTTTTCGATAGAAAAAACATTTTTTGAAAATTTCCGATTTTACAACTAGAATGTCATGACTATACAAATCATTGAAATTTTGATCCAAGTAAGTCAAAATGTATACATAGAGGTCGTTTATGACTGGACTAAGTATAAATAAGCCATTAATGATCAAATTTGACATTTTTCGATAGAAAAAACATTTTTTGAAAATTTTCGATTTTTCAACATGAGAGTCATGACTATACAAATCATTGAAATTTTGATCCAAGTAAGTCAAAATGTATACATAGAGGTCGTTTATGACTGGACCAAGTATAAATAAGCCGAAAATGATCAAATTTGACATTTTTCGATAGAAAAAACATTTTTTGAAATATTTCGATTTTTCAACATGAGCGTCATGACTATACAAATCATTGAAATTTTGATCCAAGTAAGTCAAAATGTATACACAGAGATCGTTTATGACTGGACTAAGTATAAATAAGCCAAAACTGATCAAATTTGATATTTTTCGATAGAAAAAACATTTTTTGAAATTTTCGATTTTTCAACTAGAATGTCATGACTATACAAATAATTGAAATTTTGATCCAAGTAAGTCAAAATGTAAACAGAGAGGTCCTTTATGACTGGACAAAGTATAAATAAGCCAAAGATGATCAAATTTGACATTTTTCGATAGAAAAAACATTTTTTGAAAATTTCCGATTTTACAACTAGAATGTCATGACTATACAAATCATTGAAATTTTGATCCAAGTAAGTCAAAATGTATACATAGAGGTCGTTTATGACTGGACTAAGTATAAATAAGCCATTAATGATCAAATTTGACATTTTTCGATAGAAAAAAATTTTTTGAAAATTTTCGATTTTTCAACATGAGAGTCATGACTATGCAAATCATTGAAATTTCGATCCAAGTAAGTCAAAATGTATACATAGAGGTCGTTTATGACTGGAATTAGTATAAATGAGCCGAAAATGATCAAATTTGACATTTTTCGATAGAAAAAACATTTTTTGAAAATTTTCGATTTTTAAACATGAGCGTCATGACTATACAAATCATTGAAATTTTGATCCTAGTAAGTCAAAATGTATACACAGAGATCGTTTATGACTGGACTAAGTATAAATAGGCCAAAAATGATCAAAATTGACATTTTTCGATAGAAAAAAATTTTTTGAAAATTTTCGATTTTCAACATGAGAGTCATGACTATACAAATCATTGAAATTTTGATCCAAGTATTTCAAAATGTATACATAGAGGTCGTTTATGACTGGACTTGGTATAAATAAGCCAAGAACGATCAAATTTGACATTTTATGATAGAAAAAACATTTTTTGAAAATTTTCGATTTTTCAACTAGAATGTCATGACTATACAAATAATTGAAATTTTGATCCAAGTAAGTCAAAATGTAAACATAGAGGTCCTTTATGACTGGACAAAGTATGAAAGAGCCAAAAATGATCAAATTTGACATTTTTCGATAGAAAAAACATTTTTTGAAAATTTTCGATTTTTCAACATGAGAGTCATGACTATACAAATCATTGAAATTTTGATCCAAGTAAGTCAAAATGTATACATAGAGGTCGTTTATGACTGGACTAAGTACAGTTACGCCAAAAATGATCAAATTTGACATTTTTCGATAGAAAAAACATTTTTGAAAATTTTCGATTTTTCAACATGAGAGTCATGACTATACAAATCATTGAAAGTTTTATCGAAGTAAGTCAAAATGTATACATAGAGGTCGTTTATGACTGCACTAAGTATAAATAAGCCAAAAATGATCAAATTTGACATTTTTCGATAGAAAAAACATTTTTTGAAAATATTCGATTTTACAACTAGAATGTCATGACTATACAAATCATTGAAATTTTGATCCAAGTAAGTCAAAATGTATACATAGAGGTCGTTTATGACTGGACTAAGTATAAATAAGCCAAAAATGATCAAATTTGACTTTTTTCGATAGAAAAAACATTTTTTGAAAATTTTTGATTTTTCAACATGAGAGGCATGACTATACGAATCATTGAAATTTTGATCCAAGTAAGTCAAAATGTATACAGAGAGGTCGTTTATGACTGGTCTAAGTATAAATAAGCCAAAAATGATCAAATTTTACATTTTTCGATAAAAAAAACATTTTTTGAAAATTTTCGATTTTACAACTAGAATGTCATGACTATTCAAATCATTAAAATTTTGATCCAAGTAATTCAAAATGTATAAATAGAGGTCGTTTATGACTGGTCTGAGTATAAATAAGCCAAAAATGATCAAATTTGACATTTTTCGATAGAAAAAACATTTTTTGAAAATTTTCGATTTTTCAACATGAAAGTCATGACTATACAAATCATTGAAATTTTGATCCAAGTAAGTCAAAATGTATACATAGAGGTCGTTTATGACTGGACTAAGTATTAATAAGCCAAAAATGATCAAATTTGACATTTTTCGATAGAAAAAACATTTTTTGAAAATTTTCGATTTTTCAACATGAGAGTCATGACTATACAATTAATTGAAATTTTGATCCAAGTAAGTCAAAATGTATACATAGAGGTCCTTAATGACTGGACTAAGTATAAATAAGCCAAAAATGATCAAATTTGACATTTTTCGATAGAAAAAACATTTTTTGAAAATTTCCGATTTTACAACTAGAATGTCATGACTATACAAATCATTGAAATTTTGATCCAAGTAAGTCAAAATGTATACATAGAGGTCGTTTATGACTGGACTAAGTATAAATAAGCCATTAATGATCAAATTTGACATTTTTCGATAGAAAAAACATTTTTTGAAAATTTTCGATTTTTCAACATGAGAGTCATGACTATACAAATCATTGAAATTTTGATCCAAGTAAGTCAAAATGTATACATAGAGGTCGTTTATGACTGGACCAAGTATAAATAAGCCGAAAATGATCAAATTTGACATTTTTCGATAGAAAAAACATTTTTTGAAATATTTCGATTTTTCAACATGAGCGTCATGACTATACAAATCATTGAAATTTTGATCCAAGTAAGTCAAAATGTATACACAGAGATCGTTTATGACTGGACTAAGTATAAATAGGCCAAAAATGATCAAAATTGACATTTTTCGATAGAAAAAAATTTTTTGAAAATTTTCGATTTTTCAACATGAGAGTCATGACTATGCAAATCATTGAAATTTTGATCCAAGTAAGTCAAAATGTATACATAGAGGTCGTTTATGACTGGACCAAGTATAAATAAGCCGAAAATGATCAAATTTGACATTTTTCGATAGAAAAAAACATTTTTTGAAAATTTTCGATTTTTCAACATGAGCGTCATGACTATACAAATCATTGAAATTTTGATCCAAGTAAGTCAAAATGTATACACAGAGATCGTTTATGACTGGACTAAGTATAAATAGGCCAAAAATGATCAAAATAAACATTTTTCGATAGAAAAAAATTTTTTGAAAATTTTCGATTTTCAACATGAGAGTCATGACTATACAAATCATTGAAATTTTGATCCAAGTATTTCAAAATGTATACATAGAGGTCGTTTATGACTGGACTAAGTATAAATAAGCCAAAAAACGATCAAATTTGACATTTTATGATAGAAGAAACATTTTTTGAAAATTTTCGATTTTTCAACTAGAATGTCATGACTATACAAATAATTGAAATTTTGATCCAAGTAAGTCAAAATGTATACATAGAGGTCGTTTATGACTGGACTAAGTATAAATAAGCCAAAACTGATCAAATTTGATATTTTTCGATAGAAAAAACATTTTTTGAAATTTTCGATTTTTCAACTAGAATGTCATGACTATACAAATAATTGAAATTTTGATCCAAGTAAGTCAAAATGTAAACAGAGAGGTCCTTTATGACTGGACAAAGTATAAATAAGCCAAAGATGATCAAATTTGACATTTTTCGATAGAAAAAACATTTTTTGAAAATTTCCGATTTTACAACTAGAATGTCATGACTATACAAATAATTGAAATTTTGATCCAAGTAAGTCAAAATGTATACATAGAGGTCGTTTATGACTGGACTAAGTATAAATAAGCCAAAAATGATCAAATTTGACATTTTTCGATAGAAAAAACATTTTTTGAAAAATTTCGATTTTTCAACATGAAAGTCATGACTATACAAATCATTGAAATTTTGATCCAAGTAAGTCAAAATGTATACATAGAGGTCGTTTATGACTGGACTAAGTATTAATAAGCCAAAAATGATCAAATTTGACATTTTTCGATAGAAAAAACATTTTTTGAAAATTTTCGATTTTTCAACATGAGAGTCATGACTATACAATTAATTGAAATTTTGATCCAAGAAAGTCAAAATGTATACATAGAGGTCCTTAATGACTGGACTAAGTATAAATAAGCCAAAAATGATCAAATTTGACATTTTTCGATAGAAAAAACATTTTTTGAAAATTTCCGATTTTACAACTAGAATGTCATGACTATACAAATCATTGAAATTTTGATCCAAGTAAGTCAAAATGTATACATAGAGGTCGTTTATGACTGGACTAAGTATAAATAAGCCATTAATGATCAAATTTGACATTTTTCGATAGAAAAAAACATTTTTTGAAAATTTTCGATTTTTCAACATGAGAGTCATGACTATACAAATCATTGAAATTTTGATCCAAGTAAGTCAAAATGTATACATAGAGGTCGTTTATGACTGGACCAAGTATAAATAAGCCGAAAATGATCAAATTTGACATTTTTCGATAGAAAAAACATTTTTTGAAAATTTTCGATTTTTCAACATGAGCGTCATGACTATACAAATCATTGAAATTTTGATCCAAGTAAGTCAAAATGTATACACAGAGATCGTTTATGACTGGACTAAGTATAAATAGGCCAAAAATGATCAAAATTGACATTTTTCGATAGAAAAAAATTTTTTGAAAATTTTCGATTTTTCAACATGAGAGTCATGACTATGCAAATCATTGAAATTTTGATCCAAGTAAGTCAAAATGTATACATAGAGGTCGTTTATGACTGGACCAAGTATAAATAAGCCGAAAATGATCAAATTTGACATTTTTCGATAGAAAAAACATTTTTTGAAAATTTTCGATTTTTCAACATGAGCGTCATGACTATACAAATCATTGAAATTTTGATCCAAGTAAGTCAAAATGTATACACAGAGATCGTTTATGACTGGACTAAGTATAAATAGGCCAAAAATGATCAAAATAAACATTTTTCGATAGAAAAAAATTTTTTGAAAATTTTCGATTTTCAACATGAGAGTCATGACTATACAAATCATTGAAATTTTTATCCAAGTATTTCAAAATGTATACATAGAGGTCGTTTATGACTGGACTAAGTATAAATAAGCCAAAAACGATCAAATTTGACATTTTATGATAGAAGAAACATTTTTTGAAAATTTTCGATTTTTCAACTAGAATGTCATGACTATACAAATAATTGAAATTTTGATCCAAGTAAGTCAAAATGTATACATAGAGGTCGTTTATGACTGGACTAAGTATAAATAAGCCAAAACTGATCAAATTTGATATTTTTCGATAGAAAAAACATTTTTTGAAATTTTCGATTTTTCAACTAGAATGTCATGACTATACAAATAATTGAAATTTTGATCCAAGTAAGTCAAAATGTAAACAGAGAGGTCCTTTATGACTGGACAAAGTATAAATAAGCCAAAGATGATCAAATTTGACATTTTTCGATAGAAAAAACATTTTTTGAAAATTTCCGATTTTACAACTAGAATGTCATGACTATACAAATAATTGAAATTTTGATCCAAGTAAGTCAAAATGTATACATAGAGGTCGTTTATGACTGTACTAAGTATAAATAAGCCAAAAATGATCAAATTTGACATTTTTTGATAGAAAAAACATTTTTTGAAAATTTTCGATTTTTCAACATGAGAGTCATGACTATACAAATAATTGAAATTTTGATCCAAGTAAGTCAAAATGTAAACATAGAGGTCCTTTATGACTGGACAAAGTATAAATAAGCCAAAGATGATCAAATTTGACATTTTTCGATAGAAAAAACATTTTTTGAAAATTTCCTATTTTACAACTAGAATGTCATGACTACATAAATCATTGAAATTTTGATCCAAGTAAGTCAAAATATATACATAGAGGTCGTTTATGACTGGACTAAGTATAAATAAGCCAAAAATGATCAAATTTGACATTTTTCGATAGAAAAAACATTTTTTGAAATTATTCGATTTTACAACTAGAATGTCATAACTATACAAATCATTAAAATTTTGATCTAAGTAAGTCAAAATGTATACATAGAGGTCGTTTATGACTGGACTGAGTATAAATAAGCCAAAAATGATCAAATTTGACATTTTTCGATAGAAAAAACATTTTTTGAAAACATTCGATTTTACAACTACAATGTCATGACTATACAAATCATTAAAATTTTGATCCAAGTAAGTCAAAATGTATACATAGAGGTCGTTTATGACTGGACTAAGTATAAATAAGCCAAAAATGATCAAATTTGACATTTTTCGATAGAAAAAACATTTTTTGAAAATTTTCGATTTTTCAACATGAGAGTCATGACTATACAAATCATTGAAATTTTGATCCAAGTAAGTCAAAATGTAAACATAGAGGTCCTTTATGACTGGACAAAGTATGAAAGAGCCAAAAATGATCAAATTTGACATTTTTCGATAGAAAAAAACATTTTTTGAAAATTTTCGATTTTTCAACATGAGAGTCATGACTATACGTATCATTGAAATTTTGATCCAAGTAAGTCAAAATGTATACATAGAGGTCGTTTATGACTGGACTAAGTACAGTTACGCCAAAAATGATCAAATTTGACATTTTTCGATAGAAAAAACATTTTTGAAAATTTTCGATTTTTCAACATGATAGTCATGACTATACAAAACATTGAAATTTTTATCCAAGTAATTCAAAATGTATACATAGAGGTCCTTTATGACTTGACTAAGTATAAATAAGCCAAAAATGATCAAATTTGACATTTTTCGATATAAAAAACAGTTTTTGAAAATTTTCGTAATTTCAACATGAGAGTCATGACTAAACAAAACATTGAAAATTTGATCCAAGTAAGTCAAAATGTATACATAGAGGTCGTTTATGACTGGACTAAGTATAAATAAGCCAAAAATGATCAAATTTGACTTTTTTCGATAGAAAAAACATTTTTTGAAAATTTTTGATTTTTCAACATGAGAGGCATGACTATACGAATCATTGAAATTTTGATCCAAGTAAGTCAAAATGTATACAGAGAGGTCGTTTATGACTGGTCTAAGTATAAATAAGCCAAAAATGATCAAATTTTACATTTTTCGATAAAAAAAACATTTTTTGAAAATTTTCGATTTTACAACTAGAATGTCATGACTATTCAAATCATTAAAATTTTGATCCAAGTAATTCAAAATGTATAAATAGAGGTCGTTTATGACTGGTCTGAGTATAAATAAGCCAAAAATTATCAAATTTGACATTTTTCGATAGAAAAACATTTTTTGAAAATTTTCGATTTTTCAACATGAAAGTCATGACTATACAAATCATTGAAATTTTGATCCAAGTAAGTCAAAATGTATACATAGAGGTCGTTTATGACTGGACTAAGTATTAATAAGCCAAAAATGATCAAATTTGACATTTTTCGATAGAAAAAACATTTTTTGAAAATTTTCGATTTTTCAAAATGAGAGTCATGACTATACAATTAATTGAAATTTTGATCCAAGTAAGTCAAAATGTATACATAGAGGTCCTTAATGACTGGACTAAGTATAAATAAGCCAAAAATGATCAAATTTGACATTTTTCGATAGAAAAAACATTTTTTGAAAATTTCCGATTTTACAACTAGAATGTCATGACTATACAAATCATTGAAATTTTGATCCAAGTAAGTCAAAATGTATACATAGAGGTCGTTTATGACTGGACTAAGTATAAATAAGCCAAAAATGATCAAATTTGACATTTTTCGATAGATAAAACATTTTTTGAAATTATTCGATTTTACAACTAGAATGTCATAACTATACAAATCATTCAAATTTTGATCCAAGTAAGTCAAAATGTATACATAGAGGTCGTTTATGACTGGACTAAGTATAAATAAGCCAAAAATGATCAAATTTGACATTTTTCGATAGAAAAAACATTTTTTGAAAACATTCGATTTTACAACTAGAATGTCATGACTATACAAATCATTAAAATTTTGATCCAAGTAAGTCAAAATGTATACAATGAGGTCGTTTATGACTGGAATAAGTATAAATAAGCCAAAAATGATCAAATTTGACATTTTTCGATAGAAAAAACATTTTTTGAAAATTTTTCGGTTTTTCAACTAGAATGTCATGACTATACAAATAATTGAAATTTTGATCCAAGTAAGTCAAAATGTATACATAGAGGTCGTTTATGACTGGACTAAGTATAAATAAGCCAAAAATGATCAAATTTGACATTTTTCGATAGAAAAAACTTTTTTTGAAAATTTTCGATTTTTCAACATGAGAGTCATGACTATACAAATCATTGAAATTTTGATCCAAGTAATTCAAAATGTATACATAGAAGTCCTTTATGACTGTACTAAGTATAAATAAGCCAAAAATGATCAAATTTGACATTTTTTGATAGAAAAAACATTTTTTGAAAATTTTCGATTTTTCAACATGAGAGTCATGACTATACAAATAATTGAAATTTTGATCCAAGTAAGTCAAAATGTAAACATAGAGGTCCTTTATGACTGGACAAAGTATAAATAAGCCAAAGATGATCAAATTTGACATTTTTCGATAGAAAAAACATTTTTTGAAAATTTTCGATTTTTCAACTAGAATGTCATGACTATACAAATAATTGAAATTTTGATCCAAGTAAGTCAAAATGTATACATAGAGGTCGTTTATGACTGGACTAAGTATAAATAAGCCAAAACTGATCAAATTTGATATTTTTCGATAGAAAAAACATTTTTTGAAATTTTCGATTTTTCAACTAGAATGTCATGACTATACAAATCATTGAAATTTTGTTCCAAGTAATACAAAATGTATACAATGAGGTCGTTTATGACTGGAATAAGTATAAATAAGCCAAAAATGATCAAATTTGACATTTTTCAATAAAAAAAAACATTTTTTGAAAATTTTTCGGTTTTTCAACTAGAATGTCATGACTATACAAATAATTGAAATTTTGATCCAAGTAAGTCAAATGTATACATAGAGGTCGTTTATGACTGGACTAAGTATAAATAAGCCAAAAATGATCAAATTTGACATTTTTCGATAGAAAAAACATTTTTTGAAAATTTCGATTTTTCAACATGAGAGTCATGACTATACAAATCATTGAAATTTTGATCCAAGTAAGTCAAAATGTATACATAGAAGTCCTTTATGACTGTACTAAGTATAAATAAGCCAAAAATGATCAAATTTGACATTTTTTGATAGAAAAAACATTTTTTTGAAAATTTTCGATTTTTCAACATGAGAGTCATGACTATACAAATAATTGAAATTTTGATCCAAGTAAGTCAAAATGTAAACATAGAGGTCGTTTATGACTGGACTAAGTATAAATAAGCCAAAAATGATCAAATTTGACATTTTTCGATAGAAAAAACATTTTTTGAAATTATTCGATTTTACAACTAGAATGTCATAACTATACAAATCATTAAAATTTTGATCCAAGTAAGTCAAAATGTATACATAGAGGTCGTTTATGACTGGACTAAGTATAAATAAGCCAAAAATGATCAAATTTGACATTTTTCGATAGAAAAAACATTTTTTGAAAACATTCGATTTTACAACTAGAATGTCATGACTATACAAATCATTAAAATTTTGATCCAAGTAAGTCAAAATGTATACATTGAGGTCGTTTATGACTATACTAAGTATAAATAAGCCAAAAATGATCAAATTTGACATTTTTCGATAGAAAAAAACATTTTTTGAAAATTTTCGATTTTTCAACATGAGAGTCATGACTATACAAATCATTGAAATTTTGATCCAAGTAAGGTAAAATGTATACATAGAGGTCGTTTATGACTGGACTAAGTATAAATAAGCCAAAAATGATCAAATTTGACATTTTTCGATAGAAAAAAACATATTTTGAAAATTTTCGATTTTTCAACATGAGAGTCATGACTATACAAATCATTGAAATTTTGATCCAAGTAAGTCGAAATGTATACATAGAGGTCGTTTATGACTGGACTAAGTATAAATAAGCCAAAAACGATCAAATTTGACATTTTTCGATAGAAAAAACATTTTTTGAAAATTTTCGATTTTTCAACTAGAATGTCATGACTATACAAATAATTGAAATTTTGATCCAAGAAAGTCAAAATGTATACATAGAGGTCGTTTATGACTGGAATAAGTATAAATAAGCCAAAAATGATCAAATTTGACATTTTTCAATAGAAAAAACATTTTTTGAAAATTTTTCGGTTTTTCAACTAGAATGTCATGACTATACAAATAATTGAAATTTTGATCCAAGTAAGTCAAAATGTATACATAGAGGTCGTTTATGACTGGACTAAGTATAAATAAGCAAAAATGATCAAATTTGACATTTTTCGATAGAAAAAACATTTTTTGAAAATTTTCGATTTTTCAACATGAGAGTCATGACTATACAAATCATTGAAATTTTGATCCAAGTAAGTCAAAATGTATACATAGAAGTCCTTTATGACTGTACTAAGTATAAATAAGCCAAAAAATGATCAAATTTGACATTTTTCGATAGAAAAAACATTTTTTGAAAACATTCGATTTTACAACTAGAATGTCATGACTATACAAATCATTATAATTTTGATCCAAGTAAGTCAAAATGTATACATAGAGGTCGTTTATGACTATACTAAGTATAAATAAGCCAAAAATGATCAAATTTGACATTTTTCGATAGAAAAAACATTTTTTGAAAATTTCCGATTTAACAACTAGAATGTCATGACTATACAAATCATTGAAATTTTGATCCAAGTAAGATAAAATGTATACATAGAGGTCGTTTATGACTGGACTAAGTATAAATAAGCCAAAAATGATCAAATTTGACATTTTTTGATAGAAAAAACATTTTTTAAAATTTTCGATTTTTCAACATGAGAGTCATGACTATACAAATAATTGAAATTTTGATCCAAGTAAGTCAAAATGTAAACATAGAGGTCCTTTATGACTGGACAAAGTATAAATAAGCCAAAGATGATCAAATTTGACATTTTTCGATAGAAAAAACATTTTTTGAAAATTTCCGATTTTACAACTAGAATGTCATGACTATACAAATCATTAACATTTTGATCCAAGTAAGTCAAAATGTATACATAGAGGTCGTTTATGACTGGACTAAGTATAAATAAGCCAAAAATGATCAAATTTGACATTTTTCGATAGAAAAAAACATTTTTTGAAAATTTTCGATTTTCAACATGAAAGTCATGACTATACAAATCATTGAAATTTTGATCCAAGTAAGTCAAAATGTATACATAGAGGTTGTTTATGACTGGACTAACTATTAATAAGCTAAAAATGATCAAATTTGAAATTTTTTGATAGAAAAAACATTTTTTAAAATTTTCGATTTTTCAACATGAGAGTCATGACTATACAAATAATTGAAATTTTGATCCAAGTAAGTCAAAATGTAAACATAGAGGTCGTTTATGACTGGACTAAGTATAAATAAGCCAAAAATGATCAAATTTGACATTTTTCGATAGAAAAAACATTTTTTGAAATTATTCGATTTTACAACTAGAATGTCATAACTATACAAATCATTAAAATTTTGATCCATGTAAGTCAAAATGTATACATAGAGGTCGTTTATGACTGGACTAAGTATAAATAAGCCAAAAATGATCAAATTTGACATTTTTCGATAGAAAAAACATTTTTTGAAAACATTCGATTTTACAACTAGAATGTCATGACTATACAAATCATAAAAATTTTGATCCAAGTAAGTCAAAATGTATACATAGAGGTCGTTTATGACTGGACTAAGTATAAATAAGCCAAAAATGATCAAATTTGACATTTTTCGATAGAAAAAAACATTTTTTGAAAACATTCGATTTTACAACTAGAATGTCATGACTATACAAATCATAAAAATTTTGATCCAAGTAAGTCAAAATGTATACATAGAGGTCGTTTATGACTATACTAAGTATAAATAAGCCAAAAATGATCAAATTTGACATTTTTCGATAGAAAAAACATTTTTTGAAAATTTTCGATTTTTCAACATGAGAGTCATGACTATACAAATCATTGAAATTTTGATCCAAGTAAGATAAAATGTATACATAGAGGTCGTTTATGACTGGACTAAGTATAAATAAGCCAAAAATGATCAAATTTGACATTTTTCGATAGAAAAAACATATTTTGAAAATTTTCGATTTTTCAACATGAGAGTCATGACTATACAAATCATTGAAATTTTGATCCAAGTAAGTCGAAATGTATACATAGAGGTCGTTTATGACTGGACTAAGTATAAATAAGCCAAAAACGATCAAATTTGACATTTTTCGATAGAAAAAACATTTTTTGAAAATTTTCGATTTTTCAACTAGAATGTCATGACTATACAAATAATTGAAATTTTGATCCAAGAAAGTCAAAATGTATACATAGAGGTCGTTTATGACTGGACTAAGTATAAATAAGCCAAAACTGATCAAATTTGATATTTTTCGATAGAAAAAACATTTTTTGAAATTTTCGATTTTTCAACTAGAATGTCATGACTATACAAATCATTGAAATTTTGTTCCAAGTAATACAAAATGTATACAATGAGGTCGTTTATGACTGGAATAAGTATAAATAAGCCAAAAATGATCAAATTTGACATTTTTCAATAGAAAAAAACATTTTTTGAAAATTTTTCGGTTTTTCAACTAGAATGTCATGACTATACAAATAATTGAAATTTTGATCCAAGTAAGTCAAAATGTATACATAGAGGTCGTTTATGACTGGACTAAGTATAAATAAGCAAAAATGATCAAATTTGACATTTTTCGATAGAAAAAACATTTTTGGAAAATTTTCGATTTTTCAACATGAGAGTCATGACTATACAAATCATTGAAATTTTGATCCAAGTAAGTCAAAATGTATACATAGAAGTCCTTTATGACTGTACTAAGTATAAATAAGCCAAAAATGATCAAATTTGACATTTTTCGATAGAAAAAACATTTTTTGAAAATTTCCGATTTTACAACTAGAATGTCATGACTATACAAATCATTAAAATTTTGATCCAAGTAAGTCAAAATGTATACATAGAGGTCGTTTATGACTATACTAAGTATAAATAAGCCAAAAATGATCAAATTTGACATTTTTCGATAGAAAAAACATTTTTTTGAAAATTTCCGATTTAACAACTAGAATGTCATGACTATACAAATCATTGAAATTTTGATCCAAGTAAGATAAAATGTATACATAGAGGTCGTTTATGACTGGACTAAGTATAAATAAGCCAAAAATGATCAAATTTGACATTTTTTGATAGAAAAAACATTTTTTAAAATTTTCGATTTTTCAACATGAGAGTCATGACTATACAAATAATTGAAATTTTGATCCAAGTAAGTCAAAATGTAAACATAGAGGTCCTTTATGACTGGACAAAGTATAAATAAGCCAAAGATGATCAAATTTGACATTTTTCGATAGAAAAAACATTTTTTGAAAATTTCCGATTTTACAACTAGAATGTCATGACTATACAAATCATTAAAATTTTGATCCAAGTAAGTCAAAATGTATACATAGAGGTCGTTTATGACTGGACTAAGTATAAATAAGCCAAAAATGATCAAATTTGACATTTTTCGAGAAAAAAAATCATATTTTGAAAATTTTCGATTTTTCAACATGAGAGTCATGACTATACAAATCATTGAAATTTTGATCCAAGTAAGTCGAAATGTATACATAGAGGTCGTTTATGACTGGACTAAGTATAAATAAGCCAAAAACGATCAAATTTGACATTTTTCGATAGAAAAAACATTTTTGAAAATTTTCGATTTTTCAACTAGAATGTCATGACTATACAAATAATTGACATTTTGATCCAAGAAAGTCAAAATGTATACATAGAGGTCGTTTATGACTGGACTAAGTATAAATAAGCCAAAACTGATCAAATTTGATATTTTTCGATAGAAAAAACATTTTTTGAAATTTTCGATTTTTCAACTAGAATGTCATGACTATACAAATCATTGAAATTTTGTTCCAAGTAATACAAAATGTATACATAGAGGTCGTTTATGACTGGAATAAGTATAAATAAGCCAAAAATGATCAAATTTGACATTTTTCAATAGAAAAAACATTTTTTGAAAATTTTTCGGTTTTTCAACTAGAATGTCATGACTATACAAATAATTGAAATTTTGATCCAAGTAAGTCAAAATGTATACATAGAGGTCGTTTATGACTGGACTAAGTATAAATAAGCAAAAATGATCAAATTTGACATTTTTCGATAGAAAAAACATTTTTGGAAAATTTTCGATTTTTCAACATGAGAGTCATGACTATACAAATCATTGAAATTTTGATCCAAGTAAGTCAAAATGTATACATAGAAGTCCTTTATGACTGTACTAAGTATAAATAAGCCAAAAATGATCAAATTTGACATTTTTCGATAGAAAAAAACATTTTTTGAAAATTTCCGATTTTACAACTAGAATGTCATGACTATACAAATCATTAAAATTTTGATCCAAGTAAGTCAAAATGTATACATAGAGGTCGTTTATGACTATACTAAGTATAAATAAGCCAAAAATGATCAAATTTGACATTTTTCGATAGAAAAAACATTTTTTGAAAATTTCCGATTTAACAACTAGAATGTCATGACTATACAAATCATTGAAATTTTGATCCAAGTAAGATAAAATGTATACATAGAGGTCGTTTATGACTGGACTAAGTATAAATAAGCCAAAAATGATCAAATTTGACATTTTTTGATAGAAAAAACATTTTTTAAAATTTTCGATTTTTCAACATGAGAGTCATGACTATACAAATAATTGAAATTTTGATCCAAGTAAGTCAAAATGTAAACATAGAGGTCCTTTATGACTGGACAAAGTATAAATAAGCCAAAGATGATCAAATTTGACATTTTTCGATAGAAAAAACATTTTTTGAAAATTTCGATTTTACAACTAGAATGTCATGACTATACAAATCATTAAAATTTTGATCCAAGTAAGTCAAAATGTATACATAGAGGTCGTTTATGACTGACTAAGTATAAATAAGCCAAAAATGATCAAATTTGACATTTTTCGATAGAAAAAACATTTTTTGAAAATTTTCGATTTTTCAACATGAAAGTCATGACTATACAAATCATTGAAATTTTGATCCAAGTAAGTCAAAATGTATACATAGAGGTCGTTTATGACTGGACTAACTATTAATAAGCCAAAAATGATCAAATTTGACATTTTTTGATAGAAAAAACATTTTTTAAAATTTTCGATTTTTCAACATGAGAGTCATGACTATACAAATAATTGAAATTTTGATCCAAGTAAGTCAAAATGTAAACATAGAGGTCCTTTATGACTGGACAAAGTATAAATAAGCCAAAGATGATCAAATT